>NW_026068330.1:941819-942416 GCF_014885135.2 Alexandromys fortis
TCTGCATTACCTTGTGCTAGAGGACCTGGCAGACCCGTATGGGATCGGATGTGTGTTATGTACATAGGGCAAAGCCTGTTCCTGATCAAATCTTGAACCTGGATAAACAATGAGGTTAGTTCTGTATCATCAGGTATAAATTCAGCAGTTTCAATATGTAAAATAACTCTTTCTGCGTATTGCGAATCAGTAACTATATTAATAGGTTCTCTAAAATCCCTTAGCACCATAAGAATGGCATATAATTCTGCCTTCTGGACAGAATCATAAGGACTTTGTTCCACCTTACCCAAGTCTTCCGATTTGTAACCTGCCTTCCCTGTTTTATTGGCATCAGTATAGAATGTACGGGCTCCTGTTATTGGAGCATCACGGACGATTCGAGGAAGGATCCAAGAAGTTCTCTTTATGAAGTTAAGCCTCTTGCTTTTTGGATAATTGTTATTAATATCTCCCAAAAAACTAGCACAAGCTCTTTGCCATGGTTCATTATCTTCCCATAATTTCTTTAGTTCATCAGCAGTGAAAGGCACTATAATTTCTGCTGGGTCTATGCCTGCTAGTTGACGAAGTCTCAGCTTGCCTTTTATAATTAAC
>NW_026068331.1:0-50597 GCF_014885135.2 Alexandromys fortis
AAAAAAAAATGTTTTTCCCAGTGTGTTTTAATTTATTTATTTTTTAATGGGAGAGAATGATGCTCTTACACAGTCTGTTCTCTTGCTCTCCTGCCTCAAGCTACTGAGTAACTCTGATTGCAGGTGGGCACTGCTACACCTGGCCTCTGAGTCTCTCTTAAACACCACTACAAAGCGTCCCTACTCTTCTGCTGGCCCAAAACTGGGCCAAGAGCTACAGCAAGTTCAAAATAAACTAGGTGTGGTAGCTCGTGCCTATAATCCTAGTACTGGGGAGGCTGAGGCAGGAGGACTACCATGAGTTCTAATAATAGATTAGGCTACATAGTGAACTTCAGTCCTATCTGAGCTGCAGAATCTCTAACACATACACACACACACAAAAACACACACACAAATACACACACACACATACACACACATATACACACACACACACACGAAGAACAGACAGCCATTTGGTGACATTTGGTAGGCTAGTCTCTATTTCTACTTGATTTTATTTTTTTTAAAAAAATCCAAGTAATAAAGCCATGTACTTGGTTGGCATCTACATTTGTTCAGTGTCTTCATAGGGAAGAGGAGAAAGCCATCTCTGAATTTGTCTGGGCGTCTCTGTACCTTTTCCATTTAGATAAAAAGCCCTAGTTAGCTTTCTGGTTTCACTGAGAGGGTGTTGGCTAGAGGCAGGCTTCATGGGAAGATCCCTGCCACACTCATCTCCAAACCTGAAACCAGGGTGGGTCTCTACTTACTTGTAGCCAATGGTTTTTTTTTCTTCTTAATTTGACTTCTTTATTTATTTTTTGGAGAGTTTCACATCATGCGCCCCAATTCCACCCACCTCCTGGTCCCCCCCCATATCTCTCACCCTTGCAGCACCTCCCCCTCCACATTAAAACCTCTTTCTTTCCTGCCTCTCCAACACCTCATCATTCACGCTGCTGCCATTGGGGACCTTGGAGTGTTCCACAGTATGACCCTCTTGTCCTATCAGCTTTACTAGCAAATGTTCACTGCAGAGCCCCTGGTCTGGTTCAAGGCCTCTGGTGTCTGGTACACCATCCTCACTGGATCCTCACCGGAACTCCTGCGGCTGCTCCAAGTCGTAGAGATCCTGAAGGTGTTGTTCCCCAGCATCAGTCCCTTCAAAAGCTCTAGCAAGTCCTAGATGGGCTAGATGGGGTGGGCCAGCCCAAGGCCTGGCTGTAGGCCTGGGTGGTCAGCTGGCCAGTTCAGGCCTCTGGGGCCACCTGCCTCAAGCGAAGGGTCAGAGTCAGCTCCCCTCCATCCATTCCCTCGGGGTTGGTTCACCCTCTGGTGAGGAGTGGGGCCAGCTCTCCGGATTGCAGGGGCCAGCTCTCCGGATTGCAGGGGCCACCTCTCCTGCAGGGCTCAGGGCCGGCTCTCTTGCTGCGGTGTCCCGTGAGAGGTAAGGCCAGCTTTCCCTGGGCCAGCGAAGGGCAGGTCGGCCCTATGATTTCATCTCTATTGGTTCCTAAGGCCCCCTGAGGTGACACAGGCCACAGACATCAACATGGACCCCAACTGCAGCTGGACCACGGACCCAGACATGGCTCTCCCAGCAGAGGCCTCAGGTTGCAGCCCCAACCCTGGTCTACTATGTGAGCTTTGGGGGCAATGTGGAACTCAGACAGATCCCAACTCGGTAGGGCCACAAACCCAGACATGGCCCTTGGTCTGGATGTCACCGATTCTCAAGGTGGCCGTTCAGGTCACTAAGATTGGCATTGCCCCAGAGGCAGTGTGGCTCTGGGACACCGACATCACCTTAGACCTCTGGTGTCTGCACAGCCTCCAGTGGTAACAGGACCCTCAGTCATCAGCACAGACCCTGGCTGCAGTAGGACCACTGATATGACCTCAGCTGCAGCTCTGCTTGGGATGTCACCATGGCATTGAGTAGCAGCACAGGCCCCCTAGATCTGCATGCATCAAGGCCCTTGGACACTAACCTGGGCTCAGGTCACTCACCTGACCCTGGGCATCCTTATGGCCCTCGGTGGCAACAGGAGCCATATATGTCAATCCAGACCCTGGCCGTTATAGGGTCCTGGACCCAGACAAGGCCCTTGGCAGCACATGGTAACCACAGACGCTCAGCTCAGGATGTTGCCAAAGTTTTTGGTTCACCTTATTCTTGGCTTCATGCTAAAAGGGTATCTTCACACGTCAAGGCTTCAGCTTCTGACTTTGGCTTTAGCTTCTTCCGAGCTGGAACAGTCCTGTATCTCGGGATAGTCCCACTTGGCAAAAATGAGACGGCCCAGCTCCCAGCAAGCCATCAGTGGCAATCAGAAGGGCAAAGAAGTAAAAGCAGTTCTCAAACTTCGTAGCCATGACCTAACGATACCTACAGGCCCAGCCCAGATTGCTCTTCAGATTTGAAGGAAGTGTTCGCTTTAAATTGTCTTTTAAAAAGGGGAGACTGAGCGTTGCTACAACAGAGTGAAGATGATCGTGAAACCAAGAATTTACAGCACTTCCCCCTTACTGTCCAGCTCACTGGGCAGAGGTTCTGAAGCCTTACAGCAAACCCAGGGCCTCTTCCTGCAGACACAAACCAAACCAGAGATTCGGTAAGGGGAAGCCTTGCATGCTTGACTCTTCTGGGGCAACAGGAGGAGAAGGAGGGGCCTCTGCTGAAATAATAGATCTGGGCTAGCATTAGGATCCAGACAAACTTCAGGGATAGCTATGGTCTAATTCCACTTTCGGGTCCCCGCTTCTCTTTGCTTGGTTGGAACTGTCATCTTGAGGCTCTCATCAAACCAACACTTTATTTTGGGAATGAGACTCTATGGGGAGCTTCAGATTTGGACAGGAAAATCAAGGGTGGGCACTGTGAGTGTCTGCAGCTGCGGGGCTCCGATGATGTGGCTGACTCCGTCCACTGCCAGCTTCCATCCTGATGAACTGGAGGATGGGGTTAGCTGCCAAGGAAGGAGCCACAGGGGCACTGTGATGATCAACCTTCTCTCATTTTCCTCCCTGCTCAATCCCAAGGTCTCACCACGTAGCCCTGGTTGGCCTAGTACTTCATATGCAGACAAGGCTGGCCTTGCACTCCCAGAGTTCTCTGCTTCACCCCCCCCCCCCCCCCCCCCCCCCCCCCCCCCCCCCCCCCCCGCCCACCTGTGCTGGGATTAAAGGCGTGTCCATGCTTGGTCAGTGGTCAACCTGTTTTCCAAACTGAAGAGACAATGTGACCAGCTGTCTCACACCCACACCATCACGCCTTACCTACCATGATCGACTGCACCCTCACACGGAGATAAAAATAATTGTTGTACCCACTTCAGCTTCAGAGTCTAATGGGCACCTAAGATCTCAGTGCCTAGAAAATGATTGGCAGGACTAGGGAAAGTTTAATACACACGTACACACACACAAAACTGGACACTATGCTCATAATCAAAGCCCTTGGGAAGCCAAGGTAGGCTGATACCTGGGCCTGGCTGACCTACACTAATTGTTGAGCCTCGAGCTGGTAAGGGAATTTATTTCAAAAGTAAGGAGGAGAGCACTTGAGGAAAAAGGATATCTGAGTTTGTCCCCTGGTCTCCATATGCAAAATTTTATGTACACCCACCCCCTGCCCCAAGACATGCACCTTCACACCCAGTAACATGCACACACACAAAAGTGATGGGAGGGGGCTGGAGAGATGGCTCAGTGGTTAAGAGCGTTGCCTGCTCTTCCGAAGGTCCTGAGTTCAATTCCCAGCAACCACATGGTGGCTCACAACCATCTGTAAAGAGGTCTGGCGCCCTCTTCTGGCCTCCAGGCATACAGACAGGATATTGTATACATAATAAATAAATAAATATTAAAAAAACTTTAAGTTAAAAAAAACTCCTTTTTTTAAAAAAAGTGATGGGAGCTTTCAGTTGTCTCTTTATGCCTTATAGTCAGTGTTAGAATTATAACAGGCACCTAAATATTGTTTTTGCTAAAAAAGAGGGGACTCTTCATTTGGGATTATAAATAACTAGGAGCCTGGCACTCTACCTTCATTTTTGGGAAGCAAGATTTGGGCAATCTGCTTACCTTTGTGTATGGACTGGTTTTTTTTGTTTGTTTGTTTTGTTTATTTTATTTTATTTTATTTTTGGTTTTTCAAGACAGGGTTTCTCTGTAGCTTTGAAGCCTGTCCTGGAACTAGCTACAGCTCTTGTAGACCAGGCTGGCCTTGAACTCACAAAGATCTACCTGCCTCTGCCTCCCCAGTGCTGGGATTAAAGGCGTGCGCCACCACTGCCCGGTGTGTAAGGACTGTTAATTACTCAAGGAGTGTGTAGCAGTTTGGATTAGGAATGCTCCCCATAGGCTCAGGCATTTAAACTCTTTGTCTTCTCTCTCTCGGGGGCACTGTTTTGAGAGGGTTTGGAAAGACGCAGCCTTGCTGAGAGGAGTGTGGTACTGACGGCAGACGTGAGAGTCTAAAGCCTTCTGCCACGTCCAGTTCACTCTGTTTCCCACTTATGGATGAGCTACATCGCCGTGTCTGCCCCTTGAAGCTATGCCACCTCCCCACCATCATAGCCTCTTATCCCTCTGGAACCAGAAGCCCAAATTAGCTCTTCCCTCTCTGCTGTCTTGGTCATGACACTCTGTGATAGCAACAGAGAAGTAACCAAAACAGAGCCGCTGTGTAAAATCTAGATACCCAACTTTCACTCCCCCTTCCAGGCTGAAATCACAAAGCCATGGGTTAACATCTTAGTCCCAGCTTCCTTAAATGTCCTGTTCCAGACTTAAACATCCAGTGGTCCTAAACCCCCAGTTGCCTTGGAGTCTAAGAACATCAGAGTCTCGCAAGGCAGACGACCTTCCAGAGAGGACAATCACCTATGGTGAGGCTGCACCTTGGAACAGTGTTCCAGGAAGCGAGCAAGACAAATACCAAGAGCAGTCACCTGTGGCTCCAAACCCCAAAGGATCCCAGCCAAGAGCTGCACAACAGTTGGCCATCGTCTTTTATTTGCCTAAATACACCCACACAGGTGAGCTTGGCCAGTTAAACCCTGTTTAAACTCAGCCCACTCCCTCTGTTCTCAGTGTCTTAGGAATCTTTCCAAGCAGATTCTGTACATCCATCTCAGATAGAATTTTTCCTCAGTAAGTTGAGACACCCTTGAGATTCCATTCCTTCTTGTGTCTGGGAAGGAAGAACACAGCACGTGATGCATGGTCTTCATGTCAGGCTCCCGCAGAACTGAGCAAGAAAATAACTGAGGCAGAGACCGGGAGGAGTGGAACTGCGTGGCCACCAGTCAGCTGATCCCACGGCAGTGGAAGGAAACAGGAAGGTCTGATAAGGCCTATGGGGCTCGCTGGTGCTGTCCGTGAAGGCTGTGAGATGGCTTATGTGTCGGTAGTCTGTTCAGAGTTGGAGTCCAAGGAAACTGAGCTCTGACAGACCCTAAAAGCTTTGAGAATCACAAGGTAGGTTTCCTTGAACTTTTTAATTTTACAAGCGTAGACAATAGGGTTCATCATTGAGTTCGCGTGGGACAACAAGATCCCCAGGCACCTTGCGGCCTCTGGTATATTAACTTTAAAGTAGGAAACAAAGTTGATGATAGACAGTGGCAGCCAGCACAAAGCAAACAAGAAGAGAACCAGGAACAGGGACTTGGCTGTCTTGAACTCCCGCCCGTAGAACGCACGTGTCTCTCGGAAGCCGGATAAGTTCTGGCTGAGTTTCTTGCGGAGGATGTAGAAGATGTCCAGGTAGATGATGCACATGACAAGGAGGGGGATGAGGATCCAGGTGATGAAGCTGAAGAAGACCATGTAGTCCAGAGACACGACCGAAAGGAAATGGCACGAAAGGGTGGTGATATTTGGGGCGAGCCCTGAGAGCACTTTTTTATTCCAGCCAAACATGGGGGTCAGTCCCACCAGGAAAGATACTACCCAGCAAAGGCCCAGGGAGAGCCATATTCTTCTTTGAGTGGTGACCGCCTTGTATCTGTTTGAATGGAAAAAAAAAAGTTGGTGAGTTCACAGAAACAGGAAACGACTAGCTGGGAAAAGGGAGGAAGAGATGATTAGCTTCCCAATTCCCTCAGCTTCTGCTGAGAGATGAAACACCCACAGTGTTAGGTGACATTAAAAAATAAAAACTAGAATGATCAGCAATATGTTTCTAAGAATCAGGTGCCTACGTGCCTCCACTCAGTTGTGGCTCCAAGAATTTTTTTTTCATATTTATTTTGTGTATATGAATGTTTTGCTTGCATGTATATCTGTGTACCACGTGTATGCCTGGTGGTCAGGGTAGTCGGAAGAAGGCACTGGATCTCCTGGAACTGGAGTTACGGACAGTGCTGGGTGCTGGGAACGGAAGCCAAGTCCTCTGTAAGAACAGCAAGTGCTTTTCTCTGTTGAGCCAGCTGTCCAGAACCTCTCTGTCCTGCAATGTAAGCCCTACCTACATTTTTGGATCCCAGAGCTGATGAGACTCTCCCCAAAGCTTGCTGGTGTGCTGTACTCTGCATTGCTTCGACTGGCTGTTGAATTGGAGCTCACAGGTTACACTGCCCCTCCATGCTTCTCTCTACCTGTACCCGCCCCATCTTTCGCAGGGGCATCGATGCTGCTCTTTGAGTTAATCAGTGTTTTCTTAAGGTTATGCTCAAGTGCTTATAGTTTCATCCTGGGGAGGCAGAATTTCTCCTTAAATCATCCTTCCGAAATGGCCTCACACAGGCTACAAAAGAAAGAAACTAAGACTTACCTCAACTAAACCGCAAAGCAAACTAGAGATATTTTATGACAATCTCTATTTTACTGGTGACAGTGGCGTAGCTACCATTTATTGAACACAGACTCTGTAGCAGGATTTTTCTGAGAACTTCGCATTTATTAACTTTACTGGCTTCACCTTATAAAGATGAAATTATCATCTTCATTTTAGACTTTAAAAATGTAAAACAGCGTTAGGTAACATATAGCAGCCAGAGGTGGTACAACTGAAAGGAAGAAAGCCTGGTTCAGATGCACAGCTACTCAGAGACGTGGAGACTGAAGCAGAGAAAGCTAAATAACTTGCCCAACGCCAGACCACAAGACCAGGGAGAAGACCCCAGACTCGTTTTCCCCTCCGGCTTGTTTGTAGCTTCCTCATGCTCTTTCCCCAAGAGGAGCCGGAAGAATCCAGGAAATGTGATTTCTCATTGGCTGCCTGCTCTCTCTGCATGGGCACAGGAAGCTGCTGCCATTTTGCACAGCATTTTAACACATATTCCAAAAATAGCTTCGTCTCAGAAGTGCTTTACACGTCATTAAAAAAAAGATGAAAAGGAAAATGTACATTTTTTTTTTTTACATTCCTTGAGGCAGAGTTTCATTGTGTAGCCCTGTGTCTTGTAACTCACTCTGTAGACCAGGCTGGCCTCAAAGTTACAGAGATCCGCCTGCCTCTGCCTGAGTGCTGAGTGCTGGGATTAAAGGTGTGAGTCACCACCACAGGCAATGGATATACATTTTTAGAACCCTTTTTTTTTTTCAATATCTGGACAGAGGCAGAAGCAACGTTAAAAATCTAACCTATATCTGCAAAACCACCCAGTCAGCTGCCTGTCTCTTCTTATGCCCATCTTTCTACTTCTCCTAAAACAAGATAATCTACTGAGGCTCTATTATCTTGAAAACTTGAGATCAGATTTTTAAAAACCAAAGATACATCAGGCTTTCATCATCTTTGGCTATCTTGCGCGGTAGTCGACAGCCGTGCTCAACGGAGAAGGGCTCAGAGTGTCCCTGAATCCCAGCTCTTCCTGCCTACTCTCTTCACAAACCGTACGGTGCAAAGACATTTGCTGCCCTTTGTAAACATCGAGGGCCAGTTTGGGTTCATTTCTACTGAACAAGTCTAGAAGACAAACTTGATAGCTCTACTTTCCTGCCCCCCCCACTCACACACACACACACACACACACACACACACACACACACACACACACTGCTACCCCACCCTTCTTCAAGCAGGTTACCTGACTGTCAGCTTGACCCGCAGGTAACGGTCGACAGCGATGGCCAGCAAGGACATAATGGAGGCGTGGGTGAAGATCAGAATCACGCAGGCCATGAAAAGGCAGGTATAGAAGTGCATCCTCACTTCCAGGCTGACAGCAATAGCCAAAGGCATGACCAGTATCCCAACGGCAATGTCAGCCAGTGCTAGGGAGACTATGAAATAGAAGGTGGTGGTCCTCAGACTGGGGTTCAGCTTGACCACCCAGATGACCAGCATGTTGCCCACGACAGCGCAGAGCCCGATGATGACCTCCATGGAGATGTAGGTGATTTTCAACCACGTCGCCGTGGTGTTGTCGGGTGTCATGCTGTCTCGGAGACGCTGTGGGCTTGTTAGCAGGGCACGTATGGGCCAGAGGACCTAGCTCTTGCCGGACATTTGCCCGCCAGTCCACACGCAGCAGCCGCTGAGAACTCACAGTTCGCTCAGTCCGTCCAGGGTGATGCTCTCTTGGACCATCAGCTTCAGCCGCGCATCCCTGGTCTCCTAGGAACCTGGAGGACACGGTTCTGCGCAGCTAAATCTGAAAGTGCTACCCTTTTTACTTCCCCAGACACTGTCAAGGCTTCTGCCTTCCCCCTGCCCCGCCCCCAGAGGGCTTTTCAAGCTCCATCAAGATAAGCGCCCCTCTTTAAAGAAGTGAGATAGGCCATGAGGAAGTAGAAGGCCAGGAACCCTCAGGGGAAAAAAAATGATGGGAGAAGCAGAGAAGGCTGGCGCGTGCAGACAGTTCAAAGAGAAGATGCCAGCTGGGGTCTGGTAGTGAAAGCTGATACTCTTAGCTACATGGAAGTCTAAGGCAGGGAGATCATAGGTTCAATGCCTGTCTCAGTTACAGAGTGGGTTTAAGGCCAGCCTAAGTAGCTCAACAGACATTTCTCAAAAAAAAAAAAAAATCTCAAGTGGGGCCATGGGGAGCTAGAGATTTATCTTAGTAGTAGAATGATTGTTTGGCATGCATCAGAGCCTGTGTACCACCCCATCACAACAGGCATACATCACAGACACACACACACACACACTAGGTAATATTTCCACACTCTGCCTACTTAGCACAAAGTGACAAAGGACTTTCTTGTGACAAGGAAAGTGGTGGCAGTGCACGCCTTTAATTCCAGCACTGGGGAGTCAGAGGCAGGCAGACACCGTGAGTTTGAGGCCGTTCAGGTCTACCTAAAGCTCAGGTCAGTCAAGGACAGAATCAAATGTACACGCACACACGCGCACACACACACACACACACTCATGCCTCTGTGTTTGTATATATGTGTCCGTGTGTATGCACAGATGTGTGCTGGTGCCCATGGAGGCCAGAAGAGGGTATTAATTTCCCCTCTGTAATAGCAGCAGACACATTTAAACCACTGAGTCATCTCTCCAGCCTCAATGTTTAATTGGGTTGGTTTTTGTTGTTGTTTGGTTTGGTTTGGTTTGGTTTTTGCTTTGGCTTTTGGTTTTGTTGTCATTGCTTTGAAGGTTTCATTAGCCTCCCTTGTGGCCCTTCATCTTACTTCTACTCTGTTTTCTTTGTCTCTCCTTCACTGGAGAAAGTTACTGAGAGCAATTTCTACCAAGTGGCAAGAAAAATATCTTTTTTACCAAAAGCAAGATGAATCTTGCTTGGCTAGTTTCTGTTAAACTTCTCCATCCTTGGCCACTCAGTACCACAAAGCAACCTCTTGTGAGAGACATACCTTCCTGGGTATGGATGGTTCATACCGCCTGGATGTTGTGGCCATGGTACACCAAAGAGCATCTTTCTGGAGAGGTTCGGCATCTCCCGGCATGGCTGGCAGCCCAGCTTTAGGAGTGAGCATGAACGGAGGTGGTAGAGATGAGACTTCCGTCTCTATGTAAGGCATGCTGGTCACGCAATGGGCAGCTGATACATAAACACCAGCAGAAACAAGATGGCAGTCCACATTCTGTGACCACAAAAGCTGAGTGAACAGGCTAGAGACGTGGCTCAACCATTAAGAATACCGGATACCCTTCCAGAAGACCCGGGTTCAATTCCCAGTACCCAGATGTCAGCTCATTACCACATGTAACTGCAATTTCAAGGGGTCAGGCTTCCTCTTCATACACGCCATGCACAGACATACATAAAAGCAAAACACCCATACGCATGCAATAAGTTTTTAAGTTGAAAGGAAGTGAAGAAGATGGCAGGCACCATGAACGTAGTTCTAGTCCACTGGAAGCAGAAGGACATATTAAAGACATAGTTAAAGGATGTAGTTAAAGACAGGTGGATCGAAAAACCTGGCCACCTGTGATTTCAGATCCTCTTCCCCGCCCTGCTTTATTCTCTCGTGGAGACAGAGTTCTTTTGAAACCAATTCATTCCCATTGGGTTCGGGAAGTGAAGGGGACGGCCTAGGTCTAAGACCACACAAGCTATGAGAGACCAACCCACTGAGTGAAGAGGGACAGGGGACACACCTACAGCCACCAACAAAACCACCTCATTCCACCTAGAAACATGACTCCCGGAGAGCTTTGCAATGTCTTGGGTTTTCCTTGAAGGGCAAAAGCCCTTTCTGTTTTCTGAATAAACAGAGCACCATGCTTGGCCTATGACTGGGCTGTCTGCTCGCTGGAGAGTGAAATCCAAAGGCAGCAATCTGGAAGAGGAGACAGAGAGACGAGGATAGGCAGCCACCTCTCCTCTCAACCTTCATCCCTCACTGGTACCCATGGGTGCATCTCCCCCCATTCCCTACCATCAAGTCCTGGCTCCTTGAAAGTGCTGTCGTTACAAGTCCCAGCGTTCTGAGGCCTCAGCCTCTGTGGGCGCCTGCCATCTGCATCTCTCCCAGAAGCCAGAAGCCCCACGACACCTAAAAATTCATGGCTTGCTCATTCTCTTTCTCTTCCTTCTGTGCACACACTCTTGGTCTAGCTGGAGGGCCTCTTTCTTGGCCCATCTAGGACAACAAAAGGTTTCTCTTCAAGACAGTTCTCCAGCAAGACCTTAAAAGGAAACTTCCTACACCACCTCTCTGTCATGAAGGCACCACCATGCCGCCTTCACAGTCGCCCCGTCCCTATTCTGTATGCCTGTAGTTCCCCGAGACCAGACCAGAACCTCTTTGGCTTCTGTACCACAATGCCTGGCAGAGGGCAGCACACTATTGCTAGATGGATGACCAGAGATATTTCTTAGCAAGTCAGGTGGCAGAAACCTGTCCCTGGGCTCACAATGACAGAAACCCTCAGCTAGGATCTCTTAGGTACTCTCCCGGACACCAGCTACTGGGGGGTGGGGGTGGTAAACAGGTGATTATTTGTGGTCTCATTTATTGTCTTCTGGGGGTGGAGATACCCCTTGTTAATGATGAGCAAACAGAGCCTCTGAAAGGTTAACTACCTTGGCCCAGCTAGCACAGTGAGGAGGTGACAAGCTGACATTTGAGCCCATATGGCTGGTTTCAGAGCCTGTGCTCTGAATGGTAGCCTTCAGAAAGCAGATAAGCAAATGAGCAACCACAATGTGAAGTCACAAGTGCAAGGAGCCTCTCGTTTTGATGGCACGTTGTGATCAATATTAGCAAGAAATTAATATTACAAAATGTAGGTGTCTTGGCCACCAAGACCATGAGAGTAAAGCTCACATATAAAGTAGATGCAGGGTCTTCTTTGAGTCGGGAAGAGATGGCAGGACCAGAGAGAGGGTCACATAAGTAGGCCACTGGCGAGCCCCTGAGTCACACAGATAGCCATTTCTAGGGCCAGAACACCAAAAGATAAGTTTTTAATAGTGAATTGAAGAGTAAGTGAACCGCAACTCATATCTCCCTGCCGTTCTGTCCCATAAAAAGAGGCCATCACGATTTTCAGTTCTACTGGAAGAGCATTGTCTCTTCAAGGGGAAGGACGATGGGCTGTGGAGAATCATCAGCCTAACAAAGGGTATCCAGGGAAAAGCCTCCCCTGGAGCTCTGGCCTGGAGCAACAGAACACAATTCAACCACAGGCTGCTTAACATCTGAAGAAGGCTGACCAGAGAGAGAAACTCATTGGCTCTTTGGTAGCTTCTCGGAAAACCCTAGAAAACCTCAGATTCCAGTCTTCAACAGCAAGGAGACCAGAGTTAGGTCTCCGGAACCCAGAGCTGGCCTAACCCAGAGCCAAGACAGGATGTCGGGCAGCCCGGAGGTAGAAACCGCAGCTCGGAGCCCTCACTGACTCGATGCTGCGGGCATACTTGCATAAAACCAGTCTACTCGCTTCCTCTTGACACCGTTACCACTTCCCCCAAAGCCTTCTACTTTTACAGACCTTTCCATATGCCAGCGAACAACAGGGGCTTAGGAGGAACCAGCGCCCGTCATCCTTGAAGGTGCCTTCTCCTTGCCCGCCGCCGCCCCCCCCCCCCCAACAGACTGCCTTGCCCCTCTCTGCCAAGTCCAAGGGAGTCTTTCAGGCAGCTTTCCACAGGCGCTGATCTAGGCTTCCACACCAAGACCCCTTCAGTTTACAGGGCTCGGCAGTCAATGTGCAGAGCTTGCTAGGTATCAGTGAAAGTGAGAGGTGTCCACGAGGCTCAGAAACCTAGGTCAAGGTTCCCGGAACTGGAGTAACAGAAAATCGTGCTCTGGGAAAGGGAACTGCTCCATCCCAGGTGCCCACACCCTAGCTATCATAGCCCGACCCACCCCTAGTGAATGAGGCCTTCAAGCCCAAGAGAGAGTCTAGAGGGTTCACCTACCCCTAACGTTCTTCCAGATTATAGACTCTAAAAACGTGAGTATGCTTCTAAACCAGCTGTGTCTTACAAGGATAGGGGTGGAGGATTAGTGTTTTTCTGGCTAAGGCGCTATGCTCAAAATGGCCACTAGGTGGCAGAACATTTCCATCGTCTCGTGGAACAGGCTCTCGTCGTCGTCACGTGTCCCCCCCCCCCATCGTACCCCCTTCCGTCTCCCCCCCCCCTCTCTCCGCCAAGAAAAGAAAATGGGAGCTCCAAGTTGGCCTTAGACAATCTCAGACTTAATGTAGTTAGAAGCAAAGGCAGGGGAAGGCAGGAGCGAGGAGGGTAGACAGGTCTGCCTATGGTCAGTCCAATAGTCCCACAGAGTTGTGATCCTCTGAACCCAAGAAGGTTGGCAAGCAGCAATCATCCTAACAAAAAAATTTTGCTTTTTGCTCCAAAAGACAGACACAATTACCCTTACCTCTCAGAGGAGGAATCTGCTTAGGCCCGTTCTGGTAAAGAGCCCGTTCCAGGACGGAGACCAGTTCTTTCTGGTCTCCCGACTTACCAACAGGGAGGACTCATGAGGGGTTTGCTACCGTTGAGATGCCTGCCATGAGGAGGTCTCGCTGGCTGTGCATCTTCGGTCCTTCCCTTAATAGCCTCTGGTCCCTAATCTATCCTTCTGTGGACACAGGGCCCTCTGGCCACTGGCGTTTTCTAGAGAACATCCTTCCAAAGCCTGTGATTTCTTCAGATGTCCTTGGGTCTCTTCATAGCCAGACTCGGGCTTCCAAGTACCCACGCTGGTATTTCTCACTATAGTCACAGACACCCGTGGTGTCTGAGGCTCATAGGACTTACACAGGTCAACCACGGGCCCCGACGTCGCTTCCAATGCTCTTTGTGTAAACACTATCAGGAATGCCTCAGGGCTCTGCATCACAATGTAGTCTTCTCCTTAATGATTTGAATGCAGGTCTCCCTGCTACAGCAAGAATCTGCAGCCTCAACTACTTTGCTGACATGTCTTTCCCTTCCACTAGACGAGGTCCTATAACTAGCGTATGGAATCTGACATCGATTAATGTTAACAGACACACGCCAGGCTCCTTGATAGGAGCTTCACGCATATCCCTTATAATCATCTGCTGAACCTAGTAGTAAGTATAGCTATCCCATTCCACAGGCAAGGACGCTAAGGCTCGAGGAGCGGTGGCGACTTTGGGCCAGCAAGCGGCAGAGCCAGGATCCGAACCCATGTTAGTGACTGCTCACACTTCTTTGACCAAATCCTCAGCCAAAGTAACCTCAGGAAGGAGGGGAGGGTTGTTTTGGCTCCCAGTTTAAGGGTGCAGTTAAGCATGGCGGGGAAAACGTGGCAGGAATATGAAGCAGCCGGCACGTTTCACCCACACTTAAGAGAGAATAAGTGCTCATTCTCAGTGCTGCGCCCCCATTTTAGTCAGTCTATGGTTTAGTCAACCCATAGAGTGATGCCGCCCACGGTTAGAGTGGGCTCTCCCAATCTAGAAACTCTCACAGACACGTCTCTTAGCTGAATCTAGATTGTCACGGCGACAGTCTTGACTTCACAGAGCCCAAACTATCTAAGTTTCAAACCCAAGCCCACTGCAGTGGATTACACAGTAGACCAACATCAATTATACCAAACCTAAACTGCCGTGGGGCAGAAACTCTTCATTGTCTGAGTGGGTGTGGGTGATTCGTGGGTGGGGCCAGCTACGGGGGACAGGATATTTTGCCAGTTTTCTGGTTTCTGGCTCCTCTGCTGAGGTTGCTGGGTGGTGGAGGACAGGCAGCCAACCCCTCATCCCTCTCCACTCCATACCCTCCATCCAATCCATGGTCAGACAACACCAGGAAACCACATTACTTTACTTCCTTCTGAAGCGTTCTAGATAACTGTATTTCCCTCTGCTTTTCATTAAAGCGATTATGTGGAGTATGTCTCGGCATTTTATTATGATTAAAGGTACTGTATTGTTATTGCCTATATAAGGTCTCAGAGACCGATTTCCCTAAGGAATTTAGGGCTAGGGAGGAGATTGTTTTTCTTATTACTTCCTTTGCTCTGTTCATCAGGTTTGTAAAGAAGCTTCATGGGGGTCACTTCTGCATGGGCAGCCAGGAGACTTAGTGAGGCAGCCCAAGCCAGGCTTTCAGCAACGATGTTGCACTTAAGACTTTTTAGAAAATCTATATGCATCTTCTCAATTTCGGACTCCTAGTGTCTTTTACAAGATTATGAAGCTTTTACTCCTACTCATGTGTATGTGTGCATACTTATATGAGGATACCATAAAAACCAGAAGTCGTCACTGGCCCCCTTGCAACTGGAGCTACACGAGATTGTGAACCACCTGGTGTGGGCGTTGGGAACTGGACTCAGGTCCTCTGAAAGAGTGGCAAGCGCTTCTAACCACACGGAGCCAACTGTCCAGGCCTGGCTCCTGGTGTCTTTGCTCTGTCATGCCCTGTCCTTTTAGAAGTGCCACGCGCTTTTTGGAAGGATGCGGGTCACAAACGATGAACGCATAAAAGGAGAATTAGCATTTGTTGCCAGTGCACTATAGGAATTTGTGCAATTATAAAAATAAGACACCCGGCCAGAGGCAGCAAACACACGTGTAGTCCCAGAACTTGGAAGGCAGAGGCAGGTTGATCTCGGTAAGATCAGTGCCAGCTTGGACTGTGTAGCAAGTTCGAGCCAGCCAAGGTTACAAAGTGAAGACCTCATCTCAAGAAACAAGAAATAAAAACAAACAGCACCATAGTTCTATTATTTTTAAGTGAGTGTCTAGGAGAGGATTCAACACAGGGTACTGATGCCAACCAGTGCCCAGGACGGTGCCACCTGCAGCACAATACGATGGACCTCAGGGCAAGAACTCCTCATTGCGGGTACACACCACTCCCGGGAAGGAGCAAAGTCACTGCCGGGCAGTCAGTGGCTCCTCCCTCTGAACAGGATGCCTCGGCAGCTTATGTGGTCCTCTCTTTGAGCACTTTAGGCTACTTCGGAGCGGCTTGTTTATACTGCTTCTACTAGCTGGTCTACTTCTTGTTCAACTTTGGCCCACACCAACTCCCTTCTCCCATTATCCTAAAAGCACTGAGAGCCTAGACCAGCACCTGGCACGTGGGAGAGCTGCCTCATGTTCAGGCTGAATATATAGACTAAGAGCCTCAAGTTCAAGCTGATGTGTAGACTATGAGCCTCACGTCTGTCCTCTCCCACCCGTAAGCGTGCTCACCCTGTCACGTGTTCAATAGAAACTGGGAGGAGCAAAGAAGGCAATGTATGTTTGTTTGTTGCATCTTTTTACTTCAGTCCTAAACCAATGCAGGTAGACAATATCATGGGACTTACTTAAGAGGCCCTTGGAGAGAGTGTCTAACAAAACTGTTGGTGGCTTCTGCATGTTTGCTTACCGTAACAGGGTTCGTTCTCTCATCTCTGCGACCTGTCTAACAAGATGCCACGGGCACCCTGTTTTCTAGGCTCCATGCTCCACGATCAGAGCTGCTTTGTTTGTTGTCTTGATGCTGTTCTCTTGTCTGCTTCATGCTCTTTCTGTGGGGCCCAGAGCTGTTTCTGGCGGTTTGTGGTTTGACCTGGCCCGTTGCTGTGTTCATTGCCTTTCTTGTCCCAATTCCACAGTCACGGTGACTTGAGCAGGAGAGGAAACTGCTGTCTAGAGTGGCTCGCTCAAGGTCAAAACCGGGACGCAGTCTGGTTTCCTGGCTCGCTAGCAAGTTTAGCCCCTTTCCCATTCTGGTGCTCAGCTCTCTGAACCCCCAGCTGAAACCCTGGGGTCTCCCAGCCAGGCACGCAGCTGGTGCTTTCTCCTAATTCACTGTGCATATGTCATGGCCAGTCGGCCTGGCCTGTCCATCCAGGGTTCTGTGCCAGCCAGTCACGCCGCCTCAGATTGGCAGCACCTTCCAGGCCTTCAACGCTCAAAGCTGTGCCAAGAGTTCTCCTCCGCCTCAGCGAGCCGCCTGCAGCCATCCCTGGCTCACACAGTGTGCACAGTGCACTTCTGCCTCTGGGTGGCAGATCTGCCCTGAGGACCAGCCCCAGGGAAGAAATCACTCTGGGCTGTCAGCAGGTAACTCAGAAGTTGAACATTTCCCACGCCTTGTTGTCTTGTTTTGTGAGTTCTTTCTCTGCACGGATAACCATGGCCCCACTGCCTAATCTCCCACATCTTAATTTCCTCTTTGGTGAAGGAAGGGGAAGACTATTCTCTCGAGACTGTAGTAAAAAGGGCCTAACAGCTACAACAGGGGCCTGACCACTTGGGTGGTTACCAGAATCCTGCCTCCATGTTCTTCCGCGTGGGCCTCACTGGCACCCAGCCAGTAACTCTTCGTGGGGTGCTTGGTGGAAGCTGAACCAACAGAAACTATACAAACCACCTGTGTGCTGCAGGCTTTCTGGGTACCTAGGGGTTGCCCTGTCTCCATTTGGGTTTCCCTGGCACCCATCTCTCGAGAGGCTTTTGCTGGAGAAGCTCTTTGCTCCAAATCCTCCGTTGGTTCTCCTGGTTTCAGAAACTGGACTCACCCAAAGGCAGTGACGTCTTCTCCTATCTTTTCCACTTGCCAGGAAGTGAGTAGCTTGTCAGCGTAAAGAAGCTTTTGCCCGAGTTCAACCGTGGCCCCACCCTCCTTTGTGAGCCTCGGGAGGACAGCCTGGAGGTCTAATTGCAGGCAGTTTTGAGACAGGCAGGATGGAGCTCCTGCAGCTGCAGGGGCCTCCCACTTGCTGCAGGTGAAGCCTTCCCAGGGCTATCTCAAGAGCCAGACCTATTCAGAACCATAATCACAGTCTCTGTGTCTCACCCGTCACTCATTCTGGAGAGCCTGGCAGAGTGCTTGGCACTCTTCGCCGCTATAAAAAGGCCACCTCCAGGGTAGGGTGTGAAGGTTGCTGAATATTATGGTCACCTCCTGCCAAAATAGCCGCTTGACAAACATGAAGCACACGCAGCTTATGATTTGGTGTGCATTACATTCATTTGTGTTTACCCTTGATCCCGAATACCAAACACCCTCTAACCTTCCATTAACCCTGGAATGGTTCCTGGTTGTTAAGGGGCAAGGAAGCAGAATGCTTTTCTCCTCAGAGCCAGACTCTCCAGTCACTCCCAGGCCTGCAGGAGAATGACTCCTTCTGACCTGGTCCCTCCAAGATTGACTCAACCGACCCACCCTGGGCCCTCCCAGAGGGAAGCTGGATAGATGCTGTTTCAGTGGCCGTGACTTCCCCGGGGGCAGCAGGAGTCTAGGTCACTGCAGATGGTCCAGTCTGGTCCTTGCCAACCCTCCCCCCACCCCTATCTAGTGCCCATGACTGGGGCTTTTTGTGTCATCCTGAAGTTGGCACTCTCTCACTTCCTGACAATAATGCTGGCTGTTGTTTCTGAGCGAATGGAACAAATGACCGACGTGAACCTAATGCAATCTGCAAACTGGAAACATCTGCAGCCAGGCAGGGAGCCCTGCAGGGAGGCAAGGGCAGCTGCCGGCTGGGCAGGGATACAGGGAGCTGCCCGAGGTCCGCAGAGGTGGGGACTGCTCCAGAAACCTGCAGGTCCCTCTGGGAGAAGGAAAGTCAGCTTTCTCTAAGGCCATGACCCCTGGAAGGTCAACCACACTCCAGTGGACAGACCCACACCCGTGGATATATGGAAAGCACAAACTAGACTCAATGGGTTATAAGAATAATTTCTAAAGGACATTAAGTTAGGAGGGGTGGAGGTGGGAGTAGACTCGGGAGGAGTTAAGGGAAGAAGTAGGAGTGAATATGATTGAAACACATGCGTGTGTGTGTATATATGTATATGTGTGTGTGCGAGTGTGTGTATATGTATATGTGTGTGTGAATGTGTGTGAGTGTATATATATGTATATGTGTGTGCGAATGTGTATATATATGTGTGAGTGTCTGTGTGAATGTCTGTGTGTGTGCGAATGTGTGTATATATGTGTGTCTCTGTGAATGTGAGTGTGCGTGTGAATGTGTGAGTGTGTGTGAATGTGTGTGTGAGTGTGTGTATATGTGTATGTGTATAATTCTCAAAAAATTAATTAACACCATTTTTAGGGTTTTCCTCACAACCCTCCTCTTCTTTCACTTACAGAGGAGGAACTCCTTGCCGAGTCCTGACCAGATCAAGGGAGCTGTGCAGCCCCTCTCCTAAACGCCATTGAGGTGTGAGAGGCAGCAAAGCCGAGGTGGCTCTCATTTCACAGACGAGCCAGAGGGCGCAGGTGCAGGGAGAGACAAGCAGTCTGTACTGAACAAGTCTGTGAGGGCACAGGTAGGAGGGATACGTGTTCCTCAACACACACACAGTACCGTATCACCTTCCTTAACGTTGCTGTCAGTCAGCCTAGCCTCCCTTAAAGCCGAGACTGAGGACAGCCCCGTTCAGGACTGTGCTAACTCCCGGCTCTCTGAGCCTGACACACTCACCATGCTTTAAATCTCTGTTGCTAGCGTTTCCCTGATGCTTGGTCCACGGAGCCTATCATTCCTTTCCCGACATCTGCTTTCACTGTTACGGAAACGGACATCACACCAAGTTAAGGAGCCCATGGTGGGTTGGCTAGCAGCTGCTAGAGGAGCGAAGCTGAGGTTCTTGCATCTCTGACCTCTGGGCCTGTCTACCCAGAGCAGGTCATTTGCTCCAACTGCAACTTTGAGAGCTGGATTTTCTTCAGTTCTACAGTGCCTGAGGTTGAGCGTCAGAAGCCTGAATTCAACAGAAAGACAACCTAGAGCCAGCTCTTTGGCAACAGAGGGCAGACCTATTTCTCAACACAGACTCTCTCCTGGAAGGAATCTTCCAGGTATCAACCAGAGAGTTACTCTGAAGGGACACAGACCAGCTTTCTCTGCCTTAGTTTACAGGGGTTGGCTACTCAAACCAGGACTGCCACCTGCCGGAACTGAGCTGCGTTCCCTTGGGCCTTGGCAAGAAAGTACTAATTTCTAAACTATCCCCTGCCAGGCCACAGCTTGCACGTATAATGAGCCAGAGAGAGATCTTTGAAATCAGAAGAGGGCGGGGCTCCATGATCTCTGGTAGGAGCTCAAGAGAACGCTAAGGAGAGGGGCCCTTGTACCAGAGGCCACAGAGCTGCAGAATTGCTGTGGGGTGCCAGCCACACTTCAGGGCCTCCACTACGCACTGAGGACTTGAGCAAGCTGTCAACAACTCTGAGGTCTCCCAGTCGTGGTTTACCCTGGGGCAGCCCCGCGGGAGCCAAGGTGATCTCAGCTCCTCTCCTTTGCAGGTTGTGCGTGCCAGAGGGAGTAAAGGGACCATTGCTCTGATTCAGCCAGCGGTGCACCTGACCAGACATACTCCCCTGGAACTCAGTGGCACGAGAGGGACAGGTGCCCTCACAGACCACAGAAGGTAGCCCAGCCCAGCCTGGCCCCAGAAAGGAGAGCTCCCCGGAGGACAGACCAGTTGATACAGAGGCGTTCTTATATTTATCTGGGCACTGCAAACTGGGTCAAGGGATTCCTCAGTGAGTGCTCTGGCTACTCCGAGACTAAGACCTAGGCCTGAAAAGCTGGGACTCTTCCACACCGGCCCGTCTGTCGCGAGCCCAGTGGGTTTGTGTTCAGCCTGCCAGGGTCAGCACCCTCCTCGCCCATTGCCATTGCCCACACAGAGACGGTCCTCACCTCCCACAGACTGGCAGGCTGGGCCAGAATTGGTCGACCAAGGAAGCAGAGGACACAAGCCAAAAGGAAGTCACAAAGATCAGTTTAAAAATAACCCTCTCGTGTCAATCATAAGGAGGAGTTTGCAGAGAAGCCAAGTTCTGAGGGCGATACGGCCCACAGTAATGTCGGAAAGGCTCCCACAGCCAATCAGAGGGGTTGGACTTCCAGCCCCCACCTCCTTATCAGCCTGGACAAGCCACTGCCTGAGCCTATGCTCTCCTCAGATACTTCCGCCCAGCCAGCATCTGTTTCCTCTCCTATATTTAACACCAGGTTAGTGAACTTTCAATGCATTTTTTTTTCCACCAGGGTAGAGCAGAGCCTTTCAGAGAGCACATGGGCCACATTGACACAGAGACCCCCGTAGCCCGTTCTGCTGCTGCCGGGCTTCTCTGCTGGATATGTGGGACCCAGGCATCCTGAGACAGTTTCCAGCTCCCTCTCTTACTTTGTGACCCATCCGGAGGGAGGATGAGCAAGCAGCTGGGAGATCGGCCCAGATGCTGTCCTACTGTGGACAGTGTGTGACTCCTACGGCGATAATTTGAATGTGAACAACCCCCCACGAGCTCATGTTTTAATTCCCAATTTCCCAGCTTTGATCATTTCAAGGCTACAGAACTAGGTGAAGACTGTTCAGCCTCAGTAGATGTATCAGTGTGTCTGGATTTTTGAAGGCCATACCTGTCCCAGGTTTTACACCACCATTGTGTCCCGAGAAAGAGCATTGCTCCTGTCTCAACTTCCCTGCCACAGTGGCCCGAAACCCTTCTGAAGCCACGAGCCAGAACTGTTATTTTCTCTAAGTTCTTCCGTCTGGGATTTCGTTGAAACAGCGAGAAAAGTAGCTCAGGCATTTGTCCAACACCAAGAGAGGCAAAGGGGCCCTGCAGGACACCGGAGATGCAGATATTGTCACCTACTGCACAATTCCAAGGGCTCCCAGTGCAGCCTCTTCACGGCTGGACCCCCAGGACTCCAGGCTATTCCTGGCTCCATTTCCCACTCCACTAAATAGAGCTGTTTGGAGGAAGGCCACCGTCACTCTCCAGTCCTCCAGTCTAGGTCATTCGGGTGTTTGTGGCCCTATCTCAGCACACAGAACACTCACTGGGAATTGACACCAGAACTTTCAAGAAAATCTTTCCTTAGGGTGGGAAATAACCCTGAGAAACTTTGGAACCCATATTCCTTGTCTCCGGCCAGCAGGCCTGACATTGCTAAAACCGTGCTCTATGGGTAACTGTGTGCTGCCTGACATTGCAGGGCGGTTTGCCCAGGAACCAGCGACTGCCGCTGAAGTAAAGCAGAGAGGATTCCTGCCAGCAGCCTCCTGCTCTCAGCACTGCATACCCGGGCTCCCTGATCCAGCCAAGACACAGACGCTGGACTTTTCACAGTCTTCCTTTCCCTCAATGTAGACACCTCCTAACTTGTTCGTGTTTTGTCTTCTGGGAATTTGCCCTGCGTTGAGCCCTGCTGAGCGTCAGCCCATGAAAACCCAGGCTGGAGTCACCCTGGGGATCCAGAAGCCCCACTCTGCCCTAATCCAGCTGTGTGAGCTTAAGGGAGTGACTGACTGTTGCGAGCCCATTTCCGTAACTGCCAAACGAGACCCCAAAAGTGGACTCATAAAAGCCACTACAAAGAGGAGTGAGGAAAGTCATGGAGGTGACGTTTATGAACCCCCAGCTCCTGGCCACCGGGTCCTCTGATGCTCTCTGCGGCTCTGTGGATTCCCTGTTTGGTTTATGTAGCCTTCATACACCGTATTAAATACAAACGAGTTCCTTATTAAAATCACGGCTCTTCTGAGCTGACGAGAGGGCTCAGCAGGCAACGGCACACACAGTCAAGCCTGACAACTAGAGTTTTGTCCCCAGAATCCACATAGTAGAAGGGGAGCACTGACTCCTGACTCCTGCAGGTTGACCTCTGACCTCCACACAGGTGAGCTGCACACGCGTGCCCACACACGCTCAACTGCAAACAAAGGTTAAAGAAAATCCCTCAGAACTTTCTCCCTAACTACTTTCCTGCAAGAATAGCAAGCACCAGTTGAACGCTTGCTATGCTCTGAGGACTGGTCCTGTGTGTGCCTTAATGCATGTCCAATGTGGTGGGTATGATGATTGCTATTTTATAGACAAGTGGGCTGAGCTGAATGGTTTTCCCAAGACATGTGTACTCAATGGTAGAGTCAGGCCTCAGAGCCCCCACGTTAAACCTCTTGGCTGGGACTGTGCTGTAGTGGAATGGAATGGGCTGGGTACCACCGAGAAGAGAATTTTTTGAACTCTATCCAGAAGTGGATGCAGTCCTTAACTTTTTCAGAAGTTGTTTGCTTTATCAAACCACGCTAAACTGATCTTTTGCTGATGACAGTTACGGTTGGTTTGGCACCTACCCATCCTGTGCCAGACTCTTAAAGCACCTAAGTCTTTAAGATTATTTGGTTTCCACTCCACTGCCAGTTTGGACTAAGTAATTCTTGTCTTGTGAGGGTAAGATGTCCACTGTGCATTCCTGGGTGGCTGGATGTTACCATCGCCCGTGGCTTCTACCCAAAACTACCAATAGCAGTCCCTGTTCCCCGTCAGAATGTCCTCAGATATTGCCAAATGTTTCAGGGTGGGGTGCAAAGTCACTACTGTTTGGGAAGTGCTGTTCTGAACATAAAGTCTGAACTTTACAGAGGTTAGGCTGTTTCCCAAGATCACAAAGGCTGCCCTCCGCTGAATCTGAGCCAAGGTCTAAGTGTTTACTCTGGAACCACCCTTTCAGATCCTAAATAAAGAAAGCTCAAACGTGGTACTGTAGTGTGTTTCCCCAAAACCAGTGGTATCAATGCACCACGATTTCCCTCCTCCAGCACGGTCCAAATTCACAAGTTCTGGCGACTACTCACCGGAGCATGATCTAAGTATAAGCTATTGAGAGGGAAATCAGCTCTGAACTGTGAGTGAGGCCATCCTGCCAAGCCTAGGAGTTTAAGCTGTCATTTTCAATCTTGTGTCCTTGGGGTGTGCCACAGAATCTGGCCCAAGCATCCATCTATCCTGCTGGTGTTTTCCAGGATTTCTAAAGAGGTTTTGGGAAACAATGACCATTCTTAACTTTGACATCTTCAGGCACTGTTTAAAATTTTAAAAAGCCAAAGCCGGAGCTGTCACTCTAACTTCTGCCCGGTTTCCTCCCCTTAGGTTTCAGACTGTGTATGAAAATTGGACCCGAAACAGACTTCTGGCAGAGAAAGAATCTAGATGAGGCTCCGCCCAGTTTTTCTGCCTTGGCTTGACAAATTCTAGGGCTACAGGCATGTGCCGCCCATACCCAGGCTAATTCAGACTTAATGTGCAGATTACACCGCTGCTTGTGACCCAGAGAGATGTGTAATTGAAGGGACCACTAGGCACGTAATTATCAAGTAGCAGGAACACTAAGTCATGGCGGAATGAGGCTATCCCACGAGCCTAGGTTTCTCACAAATGAAAGTTAATTCTCCAGGAAACCACTAAGTTGTTTCAGGAGAAACAGCAGCCAAGAGTAGGCGTCTCCAATCTGAAGACTTTGGCCCCCTTTAGCAACTGTGCACAGTGTGGAAGGGTAAAGGTTTCTTGAAGGAGTTGGGGAGAGGAGTGACGGATGAATGGTCTCAAAATACATTGTATGTGCATATGAAATTTTCAAAAAATATTTTAAAAATGAAAACTAACAACCCACTCTCATTTTTTTTAAAAAAATAAAACCACAAATTAACAATATTCTATAAAAGAATAATTTACAAACAAATCATGTACACTCACCCCCTCCCTTTCAATCTGTGCCCATGTGGCGAGGGGAAATTCCTTTTGCATTCTGTGTTTAATAACCATTTAATTGGGTGAAGAAGAATGAAGTTAGGCATAGAAAGACACCTTGTACAACATCAACCCAGGGTTATTCAAGTTTTTAGTGGAGTTGCTTTTTACGTATTTTAGATACGTATCCCTGTCAGATAAATACGAGGTTAGCAAATATTTTTCCTCGGCCTGTGGCTAGACCTTTTCTTTATAGTGTGTCTTTGGGAAGAAAGCAGACTTCGCTGTGGGCATTTCCTTTCTCTTCTACAATTGCTGCTTACTTAATGTTTAAGAAATCTTTGCCAAAGCCAAAGCCACAAAGCTTTCCCCTGTGTTTTCGCCTAAAACTTCCATGGTCTTAACCTTACGCTCATGCCTACGTCCACCTCAAATTAGTTTTTGTAGCTGCTGTGACGGTTGAGCTTCGCCCTACTGCATGCTGCGCTGTTGGCTGGAAAGATCCCCTTCTGCCCACTCAGGTGCTTTGGCACTATTGGTATAAATCAGTGAGCCGCGAGTGTGGGGTCATTTCCGCGTGTATTCTGTGTGCAGCTCCGCCAGCCTATTTGTCCGTCTTCACACCAGTACCACAGCATCTTGATCACTGTCAGTGTCTTCTAAAGTCTTCATTCCTTAAGGCAGTTTCAACCTCACAGGAAAACAGGATGGACTGTACAGAGGGTGCACAGTGACCTCCTGACCCCTCCACATATAGTCTCCCGTCACCAGCTTCTCAACCATGCTACATTGCTGGGGACAGCACCATCCCCCAAAGTTCATAAGCATGGCATCAGGCTGCCTTCTGGGTGTTTTCCCTAAGGGTTTTGACAGAAGCATAATTACATGCATCCACCATTACGTTAGCACACAGGATAATTTCACAGCCCTAAAAACACCTCCATGTCCCACATAAACCCCTATCTGCCCCCAGTTCATGGAAACCATTGATCACTTTACTACTGTTTCCGCCATCTTGGCATCTCTAGAGCACCATGTAGCTGAGGTCTGTCTGTGGCCTTCCAGACTGACTCTCACTTCTGCACTTACGCCTTCTCCATGTATTTCCATTGATTCCTTTCCAGTCCCGCTGGCAGCTGCTCCAAATGAGGCATTAATCTAGCCAGCTCCCAAAGGGCATTCTAGAAGGTTGCTTCCAAACTTTGCCTCCACGTACAGCTTCATTTGTGGACTCGAGTTTTCGGACACATTTGAATAAACTCCAAAGATCAGTTTATAATCCTGAAATACATTCAATTAATTTGTGTAACTGGATCTCTTTGGAGGCCATAAGGAGAGTGGGGTTTGGTGAAAACACACATTTTTTTTTTTTTTAGCCAGTCTTGCCCTGTATCCTCATAGGCTTTTGGTCCAGAGTTTGGGTCCTGATTATTCCAACAGCTGTGTGATGTTGTCTGGTTAGTCTGCCACCCTCTGATGGCATAGGAGGTACATCATGGCTCACCTGCTGATTTGATATCTTTTGTATCTCTTTTGGAGAGCTCTGGTCCACTTGCTATAGGGTGTTAATTCTCTTATTATTTAATTTTAAGAGCTCTTTGTATGTTCTAAATAGTAGCACTTTATCGGGTCTGTTGTGGTGGTTTGAATAAGAATTGTCCCATAGGCTCATGTAATTGAATGCTTAATGACCAGAGAGTGACACTATTGGACAGGATTAGGAGGTGTGGCCTTGTTGGAGGAAGTGAGTCACTGGGGGTAGGCTTTGAGATTTCAAAAACGCATGCCGAACCCAGGATCAATCAATCTCTCTCCGTCTCTGTCTCTCTCTCTCCCTACCTCTGCAGGGCAGGATGTAACTCTCAACTACTTCTTCAGCACCATGTCTGTCTGTCTGCTGCCATAGTTCCTGCCATAATGATAATGGACTAAACCTCTGATACTGTAAACAATTAAATGCTTTCTTTTATAAGAATCGCCTTGGTCACAGTGTCTCTTCAAGGCAATGGAATAGTGAATAGACACACATCTTTGCAAAGGCGCCCCCCCCCCAAGTCTAAGTTTTTTTTTTTTCCATTGCAATTTGTAGATCAGAAAACTTTCATCTTGTTAAGCCCTGCTTATCAGTGATCTCTTCATGAATCGTGTCTTTGAAGTTGTAGGTAACGAAAACCATCACTGTCAAACCCATAGGTCATCTAGATTTGCTCATGTTATCGGCCAGGAGTCGTACAGTCTTGTGTTTTGCATTTCAACTTGTAATTATTTTGATCTGACTTTTAGGAAGAAAGCAATTTCTATATTTATTTATTTGTCTTGTATAGGAATATACAGTTTCTTATCACCACTTATAGAAATACACTTTAAAATTTAGAGTCTCAATGCAGCACAGGCGGGTCTTAAACTTGCGATGCAGCTAAGGATAGCCTTGAGTTCCTGAACCTCCTCCCCCACTTCCCAAGCGCTGGGATGCTGGTGAGTCTCCACACCTGCTTTATGTGGTGCTGAGGATTGAACTCTGGCTTGTGTGCATCCTTAGCCAGCGCGACCATCCGAACCACATCCTCCCCGGCCCTGAAAAGACAGTCTTCACTGTATCGCTTTTGTTCCTCTGTCAAAAAACCACGGTCTATATTTGTGTGTGTTAATTCTAGGGCTCTGTTTAATGATGTAAATGGGGTATTACGAACATTTTACATTCTTTTTCGTGAGTGTGTGTGTGTGTGAGAGAGAGAGAGAGAAGAGAGAGAGAGAGGGAGAGAGAGAGAGGAGAGAGAAAGACAGGGAGAGAGAGAGAGAGAGAGTTGAGCTCTCATTTTGTAGTTCTGGCTTGGGACTCACTACTAGAACAGGTTAGCCTTGAACTCACGGATCTATATCTATCTGCCTCTGCCTCCCGTGGCTGGAATTAAAGGTGTGTATTATTTGTATTATTGCAGCTGCCCTACAGTCTTGATTACAGCAGCACTGTAGTAAGTCTTGAAGCTGACTGCGGCAGTCCTGTGACTTTATTCTTTTCCTACTGTGTTGGCCTCTATCACAAGGGGCCATTCGTCTCTTTATGTTTGTTATCATCTACAAAACAGTTGGTAGGTTTTCCTTTGAAATTGGATTTAATCTATAGATCAAAGTATGAAGAATGGAAGTCTTAATAGTATTGAGTCCTTTCTTTTCAGGAACATAGAATATTTTTTCCAGTTCTTTAATTTTTGGTTGGTTTTGTTTTCTGTTTTAGCTTGTTGTTCCCTCGCCCATGTCTCCCCCATTTCCCTTTCTCAATTCTCGGGAAAGAACCCAGGACTTTCACTTAGGGAAGTGTTCACAGCTGAGCCTCAACTCACCCTAACCTTTTTTTTTCCTTTAATTCTTTTCATCTGTGTTTTATAGTTCTCATATAGATTTTTTTCATTGTTGTTTGTTTGTTTTTTGAGTCAGGACCTTATCTATCCCTGCCTGCCCTGGAACTTTGAACTCTCCATGTAGACAAGGGTGGCCTCACACTCAGAGGCCTGCCTCTCAAATGCTAGGATCAATGGCCTGCACCACAATCCCCTGCCTCACACAGATATTAGGCATATGCTGTTAATACATAAGTACTCACCACTGAGCATGCTAATATAAATGATAATGTGTTTCTATTTCCAAAATCCAATTACTTGACATTAGCATACAGAAATGATTTACTTTTATGATATTGACCTTGTATCCTGCATCTTTGCTACAATCATTTATTAATTCCAGAGTTTGGTTTGGTTTGATTTGAGAGGATTATTCCATATCAACAGTCATGTAATCTGCAACACAACTTTAGTTCTTTTTCAATCTTTATTTTTATTTCCTTTTCTTGTCTTCCTACATTAAGACTTCCAGGACAACGCTGAAAAGGAGAGAGATATTTTGGCCTTGGCTGTATAATTATCATTAATGACTTTATTTAGTAGTTTTTACTTGATTCCATTCATTGGATAATCAGCAATAATTCTTTGTTCTGCAGGTTTATAGTAAAACATTTATAGTATACAGGCTACCCTCAGCATTATACCATTCCACATCTATGTACATTTTGGTCTTTGTCATTTCTGGTCTTTGCCTAATTGCCATAATTTTACTTACTAGTGGTATAAACTCATACATTGTTACTATTTTTGCTTCTTACCATAAAGTAGTTTGACTTTTTCAATAATAAATAATGTTAATATTTACTATATATTGACAATGCCAGTGGTCTTTATTCTCTTTTATATATGTAGATTTTCCATTATTCTCTCCTGCATGTATGTAGATATTCCTTTAAGATTTCTTAGATTTTTTTTCCCTTTTGTGATGATCGAACTCAGGTTTGTATATATTACACACGTGCTCAACCAAAAAGCCAATTTCTAACACTGATTTAACATGGCTTCATGTATAGTTATCAATCAATTCCTTCCATTAGCATGCAATTGGGAAATGTTTTTAATAATATGCGTGTCTATATGTGTGTGTGTTAATGTGTCAGAAGTAACTGGTGGATGTCTTGCTCAGTCACTTTCCACCTTATTTTTATTATTTTTATATGTGTGTTCATGACGTGTGTTTGTGTTCATGCATCGGCACGCATGTGGTGGTCAGAGGTTCTTTCCTACCTTTCTACACGAGTCCTAGGAACCTAACTCAGGTTGCCAGGTCTGCACAGCAAGTGCCTTTACCCAGGGAGCTTTCTTATTGGCTCTCCATTCTTATTTTTCCAGACAGGGTTTCTCACCTGAACTTGAAGCTTACCAATTTAGCTAGACCAGCTGATCAGGAAGTCCTAGGAACCCTCTTTTCTCTGCCTCCATAGTGCTGGGATTACA
Source organism: Alexandromys fortis (assembly GCF_014885135.2). NCBI lineage: Eukaryota > Metazoa > Chordata > Mammalia > Rodentia > Cricetidae > Alexandromys > Alexandromys fortis. The sequence continues at coordinate 29,177 of NW_026068331.1, forward strand.
GAGGCAGGTTACCACGCCTGCCTTTGTACACAAATTCTGGGAATCCAAACTCAGGTCCTCACGCTGACACAAGCGGGCTCTTTATCAACCGCGATACCTCCCCAGCCCCTGGGAAAGTCACTTGTGGATGACTTTGTTGCTGCATTTTGCTATGCTTTGGATGTGTTCCCCACGGTTCATGCACAGTGGTGTTGAGAAATGAGAAGGTAAGGGATGGTCACGAGGGCACCCTGTGTGTGGATTAGTGCCAGGATTATAGGGGTGGGTTCCTAATAAAAGGGTGAGTTCCAGGCTTTTCCTTCCCTCGCTCACGTGCTCTTTCCTCTTCCTCTTCCTATCCAGGGATCTTGTAAGCAGGGAGGCCCTCACCAGTTGATCTCCATGCCTTAGACTGTTTGGTCAAAGGCATCACCCCAGCTCCCTAACACCCTTTAAACAGAGTCTGGATTATTTGCCTGGGGGCTTCACCCCAGCTCCTGGAATAAGACTCCTCCCCAGGGAGGGTCAAGAAAGCCTGCCAAACTGTAACCTCTGCCCAGGGAAGGTCAAGATCACCCCCACAGCTGCTTAAACTGTCCCCCAGAGAATGTACACATGATCTCTGGGTTTTGCGTGGTCCCCCCTTCTTTCTCTTCCCCTCACCATGCTTCCCAGGTGCCACCAGGGAGCGCTCCATTAAGCATGGGTGCCTTTTATTCGGTTTCATTTGGTCCGATTGGAATTATCTGCGTTGGCAGAGAAGCTCGTCTTAAGAAATATTACACCCTAGCTTCTAAAACAATATAAGGAGGAAGTCTCTTCAGAAGTGAAAATCACCCCATCTTGGGTATTCTTTCATAGCCAAATAAAGCAAATTAGACCAATTTAGTGTTTGGGTTTTTGGTGTATTTGCTTGCTTACTGGGTTGCTTTCTTGCTTGGTTTGTTGTTTAGTTGTGGTTTTCTTGGCAGTGGGGAGGTGAGGTGGGGTGTTATGGTAAGACCAGGTCTTACTTTGTAGCTCAAGTTGGTTTGGAGCTTGCTATGTATGATGGTTAGTATTAATTATCAACTTGACAGAATCTACAGTTACTTGAGAGACAGGCCTCTGGGCATGCCTCTGGGGGCTTATCTTGATTGTGTTAACTGAAGTAGGTTAGGTAGGTAGCTCCTGATTATGTTAATTGGGTTGGGAAGACACGCCCCTGTGGGCGGCACCATCCCTTTGGCTTGAATCCTGGACTGTGTCAACAGAGGCAGAGGAAGGGCACTGAACAGCAGCACGCGTGCTCATTGCTCTCTGATTGTAGATCTCTTGGATCAGCCAAGAAGCCTGGGCTTCCCTGCCAAGATGAACTGCACCCTCTGGGCCAGAATAAAGCCTGTCTTCCTTAAGTTATTTTTGTTAAGAGAGTTTGATCACAGCAACAGGAAGAGAAACTATGTAGCCCAGGCTGCATCCACTTTGAGGCAATCCTTCTGCCTCAGCATCCCAAACTCTAAGATTCTATGAGAATCTCAACACACTCAGCTTGGGTTTTGACGGCCTTCCCTGTCTGTTCTTTACACGCTCGGGTCTTTGCCTTCCTTAGCAGGTAGGATACATTAGAACCACCATTTGGAAAACTGTCACCAGGAATGGGGGCACACACCTGCAATATTTTCCAATACTTGAGGGGATGCAGCAGGATTGTGACTTCCGGTTAGTCTAGATTGTAGGAGACCTTGTCTAAATCAAAAGCAAAACCACACAAGCGTTCTTTACTGATTCTATCCGAAGTGTTCCATCTGGTCTCCGCTTTGATAGCCATTGGTAGTCATGCACATGTTTTGGATTGGATGCCAGGCCTGGAGGACTTTGTCCTGTTAATGTTAGACAGTTTTGTAGTGTCATAAATACATCTGAGCATTGTTCTGGAGCACAGCCAGTTACATGGGAATAATTCCCTCCTTCCCAGGCTTGCAGCATTAGGGGAGATCACAACCACCTTTTGTCTAGGAATAATTCTGTCCCATGACTTAAGGTCGTAGTATCTTTCACTCTCACCCAAACCCCACTAACTGTGAAGTTCTTGGCTCTGTCCTTCCTGGATTCTGCTTTCCTCTCTCAACTTCAGTTGCTTTCCTCACTCATGTGAGCTGACAGGCATTGAGCTAAAGACTTCAGAGAGACCTTCTGAACCCCAGAGCTTTCCCTAGGGACACCACTGTCATTTTCAGTGCTTTGCTTTCCCCTCAGACTCCCTCAGCTCCCAGGTCTGTGTCCTCAACCACCCTACCTGGCTTTCTCCTCCCTATACTGCAGTGGGAAACTCCCCGCCCCGCAACCCACCCGAGAGTAAGTTGGCTAACTTTTGGACTCACTTACTCTGATTTCTCTTCCTTAGGAAGCACCTTCCAATACAGTCTGATAAGATTATTATCAGTCCCAGAGAACCTACACAACAATGAGGACCCTAAGAGAGACATACCTCGAATTAATCTACACGGGAAACAGAAAAAGATAAGATCTCCTGAGTAAATTGGGAGCATGGGGACCTTGGGAGAAGGTTGAAGAGGAGGGGAGAGGAACAGAGGGGGAGCTGAGAAAAAAATGTATAGCTCAATAAAAAAATCAATAATTAAAAAATTAAAATAGATTAGCATCAGAATATTGTTGTTTTACATATTTTGTCCAGTTTATTACTTGGAAGGAAAACTTGGCTGCTCTTATTCCATCTTTGTCAGAAGTAAAAATCTCAAATATATTATTCTTTGTATGTCTGGATGTGTATTATAAACAGTACCGTCTGTGACATACATCCACAAGTAATGCATTTCCACCCATACAAAGGCTCAACCAGGTGTGAATACCACCCTTTCTCAGAACCATCCTAACCTGTACCTCTTGGGGACTTGGTAGCTTATATAAAGATTAGGCTTGAGTTTAAGTGGCTTAAATAATTAAGACCCTGTACTCAAGGCCAGGAGAAATCAAGTCTTACAAATGCACAGATCAGTTTTACTAGGAGTAGATACCATCAGCAGAGAAGCAAGTCTCAGGTGCCAATCAACTTGATGGACAGCAGTGCCCAGGCAGGGAGGAGCTTAGAGGGCCATCTGGCTTGGCATGGGAAAGAGAGAAGGATCAGCCTGGCATTCCTCACAGAGCTCCGGAAACAACTAGCATGAGTTAAAGTCTAGACATAAGTAAGGAATGTTGAGGCTTTGAGTCATTTCTCGGATCTCATGGCACTTAGTAGCTGAGTGAATGTCACTTCTAAGATACATATGCAAGTGGCATTCGCAGCGGGCAAGGTGCAGAAGAACGGACATTATGCCCTGAAGATACAACTGTTTGTACTACAGTTTGCTCACCGATTAGTGGTTGCTTGACTAAAAAGCCATTCCTATTCGTGTTCGAATGGACCACCTAGGGAGCACAATGTAAACTATTAGGAGCTGTCGAGCTGAATAGACCCGAATTCAAATCCCACCTCTGACACAAATGAGTGAGACTCTTAGCATCTCTGAGTCTCCATTTCATCATTTTTAAAATAATGTAGCATTTTGTTGTGAAGAATGCTTCATGGGAGTCTTGGCTCATCATGTTCACTCAGAAAACATAGCTATTATCACTAGTCTGACAGTTCCTTGAGGAAGAAATGGTGACCAAGGTGGCAGCTCTTCACTTGTCGGATGAGGACATGCAGTGTCCTGCAATGAAGTCCATCCGAGCCTAGTCTTGTTTAGGTGACAGAAAAACCACAGTTGTCGGGATATTGTGAGGACAGTTATCATCAGGCCAGCTGACAGCCTTTTCAGGTCTACCTTTCCCGGAAGACTCAGTCTTCCCCCACGACAGTGGCCTCTGCCCCAGCTCTGGAAAGCAGAGTGAATCAGGCCGCTTTGGCTCCCCCGTTGAAGGCTGAGCATTGCCTGGCACTGTGTGTGCCAAGGGCCCTCCAGAGCCCTCAGCCTGGTTAAAGGGTGAAGGTGGTTGAGCTTGAGAGCAGACCAGGTCTAAGAGCTACTGGGATCTGCTGGCATGGGACCAAGTCAAGAAACCTGTTAGGAGGACGACCAAGTGTCCTGACAGCTGATGTGTGACCCCTGACAGGCTTCTGTGGCTGCGGGAGGCCCTATTCATCCAGTATCGTCAACCTTCCTTCCAAAAGGACGCTTGACCTCAGAGCGGAGCCAAACCCGGTAAGACTAGAATTCTCCAGAGGGCCCTCTGACGACCCTCCCCATCCCATCTAGAGAATTATAATTCCTGATAAACCTTATAAATGGGATAAATATTTTATTTCTGTGAATACCATACACAGATCTCCCTACCTCAAGCATTTATATTGAAGTGTGGGTCCTTAAAGTTGAGTGTGTTAAATATCCACCTCCTGCCCAGTGTCAGTTCAAGCCCTTCTCTTCTTGGCTGTCCCTGCCAGCTCCTCAGTTCTTCCTCCCTCTCTTCACATCATGCTTTTCCTCTCTACTTATCACCCTGACCCAGTTCTCATTCTTGCTACCTAGAAACGGATCCCAGGGGTTTTCTTCCTTCGCCTAAGGTACCACTGACTCCACAGCTGTCTGCATCCCCTAATGGAGGTACAAAGTTGTAAATAAGTTGCAATCGAATTTCAGAATAATTTTCTTCATGAGGCCCTGGTTGCTATCTCCAGCACTGCCAAAAGAAAGGGAAAAAAATATGTACTGTAAAAAGAAAATGTCCCTTTCCTACACCCCACCCATTTTCATACCTCTTAGTCAATAATAGTTGAGAGTTTGTTGTATGTCTATCTAGATTTTGTTTATACGTACACACCATTTATAGGTTAGCCTATTGGTTAATAGTAGACACTTGGGAACCAGGACACCAGAGACTGAATTCTGACCTTGCCATTTACTAGTTAAGGAATTTACAGATGTGGCAACGTTTCTATACATCCATTTATTTATATAAGATTGGTATAATAAATAGTAATATCTACTTCATAGGGTTCCTTTTTTATAAATCACATTTTAAGAAAAGTGTATGTTTCTCTCTCTCTCTGTCTGTCTCTCTGTCTCTCTCTGTCTCTCTGTCTCTGTCTCTGTCTCTGTCTCTGTCTCTGTCTCTGTCTCTGTCTCTCTCTCTCTCTCTCTCTCTCTCTGTGTGTTTAAGAATGCACATGCCACCCGTGGAAAACTTGAAGAATCCGTTCTCACCTTCCATAATGTGGAACACAGGACTAAAATTCAGATCATCAGGCTAGGGGGCAAGTATTTTGTTTGTTTGTTTGTTTGTTTGTTTGTTTCTCAAGACAAGGGTTTCTCTGTGCAGCTTTGGAGCCTGTTGTGGAACTTGGTCTGTAGATCAGGCTGGCCTTGAATTTACAGAGATGCGCCTGCCTCTGCCTCCTGAGAGCTGGGGTTAAAGGCATGTGCCACCACTGCCAGGCATGGGGCAAGCACTTTTATCCACTGAGCTATCGTTGGCACCCACAGAGTTCTTTGGAGGGTCCATGAGTTAGAATAATGTTTGGTATATGATAAGTACACTGTAAGTATAATTATTATGCATTTTATTGTTATAAATAGTATTTTTTTTTATCTTTGCTGCACAAGTGGGACCATAGCATGCAAATTGTTCCACAAGGGGGTAGGTGGACTGGAGAGAAGGCTCAGTGGTTAAGAATACTTGCTACTCTTCAGAGGACTTGGGTTCAATTTCCATCACCCACCTGGAAGTTCATCACCATCTGTAACTCTAGTTCCAGGGGATCTGATGCCCTTAACTGACCTCTGTGGGCACTGCATGTGGTGCATGTACACACATGCAGGCAAAACACTCATATACATACAATAAGAACAAATAAGTCTAAAACAACTTTTAAAAGAGAGCAGAAGGGTTAAATGGCATCATATCACAGACTGTGGCCAGAGAGGGTGATCTTGGGGTCCTGGCTGTTTTCTCAGTTCTGTGTCCCTAAGGGACAGGGCTGGTCTCCTCCGATACACTAAGCTTCTGAGTGCACCCTGTCACGCACAGAGACCTGGTAAGCTGTCAAGTGTTCTTATTGATCAATTTTTATGTGTTCCTTTCCAAACATGGCTTCCTGGCAGGCCCTGGAAAAGGAAATCTTCTCCCTCTTGCCCCTTCCCATGACCTGAAGTAGGAAAAACTGATCCCTCGGGGAAGGGCTATGTTTAACCTGCCGAGAAAGCCTCTGGGAGCTCCGCAACGATGTGAATACAGAACTAAGAGGCAGATCTGGGCATGGTGGTGAATGCTGGTAATCCCAGCTCCTGAGACAAGAGCATCGGGAGTTCAAGGGTACTCTCAGCTACATAGCAAGTTCCAGGCCAGCCTAAGATATGTGAAAAACCTGTCTCAAAGAAACAACAACAAAAGGAGGCTACCGAGATAGTTCAGTCTGGAAAGTGTTAGCCTTACAAAGCATGAAGACCTGGGTTTGATACCCAGGACTGTGTTTGGGGAAGAAATAAAGATCAGGTGTGTGCATTTGCTTGAGATCCTGGTACTGAGGAGGCAGAGGAAACTGGATCTTTGCTGTGAATCCAACCCAGCCAACTTGGTGAGATGCATTCCAGTCCACTGAGAGACTCGGTCTCAATAGAAAAGAAAAACAAGTCAGATGGCACCTGAGGCTGACTTCTGGCCCCCATGCACACATATGGATGCAGACATGCATGAACATGCACACACACACACACACACACACACAGAGACACACACACACTGTCTCTAGAAGAATAAAGAAAAGTGTACACATGGATACACCTATACACCTATGGTCCTGTGTATGTTCTCGATGACATGATTATCCCTTATTTTTATTTTTCCATTATTTCCTTCTTAAGCCTGGAAATCGGGGGGGGGGGGGCAACAAACAGTTAAGAGCTATATTCACAAGTATATTCATGGCTAGCCTGAACTCAAGAGGCATGAAAATTAGGGAACATCCCATTCACTGGAAATCAGTCCAGCATTTGGCTGTAGGTAGCAGATTTGGGAACCTGGCTCAATGATCGATCAACTTCCTTACTTTAATCCTTCTGTGCTTCAGTTTCTCCATATTTAAGGTGATGGAGATAATAACACTTAAGAGTCACATGGAGGGTTATACAAATTCAATTCATTAAGTACTTTTTTTAAAAAATATTTATTTATTATGTATACAATATTCTGTCTGTGTGTATGCCTGCAGGCCAGAAGAGGGCACCAGACCTCATTACAGATGGTTGTGAGCCACCATGAGGTTGCTGGGAATTGAACTCAGGACCTTTGCAAGAGGAGGCAATGCTCTTAACCTCTGAGCCATCTCTCCAGCCCCCTCATTAAGTACTTTTAACAGCACCTGGCAGAGTCAGAACCAAACACTGTAGCTAAATGCATCTACCAATCTTCCCCTGCAAGATTCACTCTGTTTAGAGAGAATTTAAGAGAAATCACACACACACAGAGAAGAGAGAAAGACAGAGACAGAGAGATACAGAAAGAGAGAGAATATAATATGCTCAGAAGTTTAGTGGGGAAAATATTTGTCACTTTAGAAATTGTCCCCAATGAAAGGGTCAGGTCCATTTCAAGAACCATCTGATTAAACCCGTAAGCAGTAGGCACAGAAATCCCTTTGGACTTTGCAAATCAGATGGGCATCTAGTCAAATCATTCCTGTGGGGGAGCTTACAAAATTAAAATAACATAGCAAAAGGACCCAAGCAAGTCCAGGAATTCAGTCACCTAAAATGGTTGTGGGGGGCAGGGCAGATGTTTAAAAGAGGGATAAAGTGTTCAATGGCTCCTTGGCCTACTGAGCATCTTCATTCCCTTGTGGCTCGGCCACTTTCGGAAGCAGTGTGCTAACAGAGCCGACCCTCCCACGCAGGAGCAGCACCTCCCCTGCTTCCTCGAGCTTATGGTGTGCCATACCAGAGGTCTGTGTGTCCTGTGAGGTATGTCTCCAACAGAGGGAGACTCAAAAGGGAGTCCAAAAGGTACTGGCTGTTGGAAATCCAGCTGCCTGCTCCAGCCTCTGGCCATACAACGGCTTCATTGTATGAGGGCAGAAAACTTAAGGGAGGCTTGCCTGCAAGCATATTTGAACTTGGACCTCCAGTGCAAGGGCTAGCAGCCAACTCCCATGCCCAGACAACCCCCTCCTCTCCTTCACTCCCCTCTCCATCTTTGCAAGAGCGTTTAGTTCCATTTAAGTCCAGGAGACCTGGCAAAAACAGCGCTCCAAACGCCACTTCCATTTATGGCAATGGGATCCTCTTCGCCAGGGAGACACAGCTTGTCAGCGCTGGAGTCCTTTAGACTCCGTGCTGCGCGCATCTGTCTCCTCCGCTCAAGCTGGGGCAAGAGCCAGACCTGACGGGGAGGGGCTGCTTTTAAAGCTTTGTTTATCTGTTTATTTGATTACTTTTAGGAGACTGACGTGCTTAGGGTCAGCAAAGGAACTGGATTCCGGATTACTAACACTAGAGTAAGCTTAGCCAGCCACGTGTCAGCTCCGGCATCTTTCAGATGAGGAAACTGAGGCCAAAGACGCACATTGAGAAGAACCCATGAGATGTGCCCCACCCCTGCCCTCCCTGCTCACTCCGTGTTGGCTTTATTAACATTTGCTGTTCAGTGGGCGTGCCAAGTCCTGGGCTGGGGGGGGGGGGGAGGAGAACACTTTTACCCCGCACAGTCGACAGTGACTGGTTAATCTCTTCGTCTTTGAATCCACAGGCTCATATCTCTCAGCCTGGCACTGTGTGTGTGTGTGTGTGTGTGTGTGTGTGTCACTAGGGTTTGAATTCTTAAAGTGAACTTAAAGTGAAGTCATGTTTCAGTTCTACCCCTGTGGCTCGTTTTTTGTCAACTTGACACAAAACTCAACATATCTAGGAATAGAGAATTACAAGTGAGGGATCGCTTCCATCAGATCGTCCTGTGGGCGTGTCTATGAGGCACAGAGTTCTTGATTCATGATTGATGTGGGAGGGCCCAGATCGTTGTGGGTGGTGCCACCCCTGGGCAGGCGGCCCCGGTTGTATAAGAAAGCAAGCTGAGCAAGCCACAGGAAGCACCCGAGTACCCAGCCTTCCTCCAGGGCCTCCGCTTCCATTCCTGTCTCCAGGTTCTTGCCCTGAGTTCCTGCTATAGCTTCCCATAGCAATGGATTGTGAGCTGGGAGTTTTAAGATGAAATTAATCCCTTTCTCTCTAAGTTGGTTTTGATCAGTGTCTTATCAGAGCAGGAGAAAGTGAATTAGGACACCCTTTTCAGAACATCAGTGGGGCCTGTGGGCTATCTCTTAGGATCTGGCCAGTCTCTCAACAGTTTTCTTCCCCCACAGGCCAGACACAGTCCTCTCACTTCCCCTCAGTGGCAGTTTGAACGAGAATGTCCCAAAGGATGTTAGATCACTTTGTCCTTGGAGGATGGTGGGTGGTGAGGATGTTTGGGGAGGTGTGGCCTTGCTGGAGGAAGTCGGTCACGGTCGGTCACCGCAGGCAGGCCTAGAGAGTTGAAACACCCACCATTTCCAATTCGCGCTCTCTTTTTCTCCATTTCATGCTTGCAGCTCAAGATGAGCACTCTCAGCTTCCTGTTCCTGCTGCCATGCCTGCTGCCTTGCTTCTCCACCGTGATGGCCGGAGGCCCTTATCCCTCTAGAACTCTATGTCCAAATAAACCCTTCCAAACAGCCTTGGCCATGGTGTTTCAGTAGAGCAACAGAAAAAGCAACGAAGACACCTGTCAGCCCTTCTCATCCTCCAGGCTCAGACTATCTCCTTCCAAATTTGATCACATTTCTTTCCTTATTGTGTTTTGTGTGTGTGTGTGTGTACGTGTATGTGTATGTGTGTGTGCATGTGTACGTGTGTGTGTGTGTGTGTAAGTATGCACTCGTGCACACATGCATGCCATAGTGCCCATGAGGCGGGAGTTCAGTCTCTCCTTCTTCTATGGTTTCTCCAGGATTGAACTCAAGTCCTCAGGCCTGGGAGCAAGCACCAGTACCTACTGAGTCATCTAGCCAGCTCCTATTTTACCATAATTCATCCCCTCTCTCTTTCTCTTCCCACCCCCACCACTCTGAAAAGCCCAGGATGGACAGACTTGAACTTATGATTCTCTCTGCCTTGGCCTTTCAGTGCTGGGATTACGGATGTACCACCTGACACTTCCTGGTAGAGGTACACTAATTCTTCCAGGCCAAGGGTCAGGCATCACTCTCCCACTTTAAAATTCTTTTTCTCCAACCACAGAGTCATGGCTTCCCACACTCTGAGCAGTCACTGCTAGTTCCAGACCGCTTACCTTGCTGTGAGCGTCTTGGTTTACGGTCTTTCTTACCTGGGTTCTGAGCTGTTGGACTCGGGGACCATACTTTCCTCACAAAAGTCTCCTGGCTGCGCATTAACCTAACACTGAGCTCTCCTCGAGTGTTGATGAGGACCAGTTAAGCACCCGAAGACAAGCTGACACCCAAGCGTCCTCCTGTGATGCAGGCTGGCAAGGCAACAGCCATTGTGACACACGTGCCTGGTCACAGAGCAGGGGTTTAAACAGGAGACCTCTCTCTGGAGGAAATCAAAGGCAAAGATGCTGAGAATCCCAGCAGCCCTGTGAGCACTCTTAAACGGTCCCAGGATGCCAGGCTTCTTGTAGAGAGTTACTTTGAAGAATTAGAAAGGGGGCCGGGCGGTGGTGGCGCAAGCCTTTAATCCCAGCACTCGGGAGGCAGAGGCAGGCGGATCTATGTGAGTTGGAGACCAGCCTGGTCTACAAGAGCTAGTTCCAGGACAGGCTCCAAAGCCACAGAGAAACCCTGTCTCGAAAAACTAAAAGAAAAAAAAGAATTAGAAAGGGGGAAAACTACACTTACACTGTCCAAAATAGGATTTACAAGAAAATCAGTTTTATTTTACCATGACTAAGGAAGACATGTCTGACTTGGAATTCATAAATGTTAAGGGAAAAAAAAGGCAATATAATAAGAGACGTGAGATACGTGGGTCCGTGATAACTAAGGTGAAAATAGAACCTATCTTTATGATTTATTTAAGGGAATTCCTCCAACCATGTACCCTTACTACTATAACAGTCCTATCATTTTCCTTAAACAATAAAATATTAAAGCATTCTTAAATTCCAAAAAAAAAAACAACCCAAAAAACCAAAAAACTACTTTAGATAACATTGTTAGTTCCTGTGGCATTTTCTCAATTTTTAAAAAGAATGAGTGGAGCCAAAAATTGAACATGCCAGGTTGATACTGGCAATTAAAAATTCACCCCCTGGGCTGGAAATGCATTTTAGCCGGTAGAGTGCTTGCCTAGCATGCATAAAGCTCTGCTTTGGTCTACAGTGCCACGTACACAGAAATACAGGCTGGAATTGCAACACTTAAAAGGTATAGGAAGGAAGATCCAAAGTTCAAGGTCATCCTTGACTAAAGGCATTCAAGGTCATCATGAGATAACTCTCTCTCCCTGTCTATTCCTTCCCACTCTCCCTGTCTCTCCCCCTCCTCTTTCTTTCTTTCTTTCTTTCTTTCTTTCTTTCTTTCTTTCTTTCTTTCTTTTTCTTTCTTTCTTCCTTTATATAAAAAGATCTCTTCTTGCCTTGAAATACATCCTAGACCTCCTGTCTAGATTGCATAAAAAAAGTCCTCAGCTGAAAAACAAACCACACACACACACACACACACACACGCACACACACGCACACATGCACACCCTGCCATGTACACAAGTGATATCAACTTCACTGAACAGCAGAATCATTCTGACTCTCATTTACCATGTGTGGGGGGGATAGTGTCCTGGGAAAGCCACCACATATGCCTGCGTGTCTTCTGTGTTACCACCTCCTTGGCAAACACCCCTTACTGGCCTGTGACTGCTCTGGGAAAATGGTCTTGTACCCTGTAAAGATTTGTCTCATACTTCTTTAATAAAACATTGATTGGTCAGTAGCCAGGCAGGAAGTATAGGCGGGGTGACCAGAACAGGAGAATTCTGGGAAAAGGAAAGTCTGAGTCTGCACTCACCCAGGCACAGAAGAAGCAAGATGAAAATGCCTCACTGATAAAAGGTACCAAGCCATGTAGCTAACACAGACAAGAATTATGGGTTAATGTAAGAATTAGTTAGCCGGGCGGTGGTGTTGCATGCCTTTAATCCCAGCACTCGGGAGGCAGAGGCAGGTGGATCTCTGTGAGTTCGAGGCCAGCCAGGTCTATAAGAGCTAGTTCCAGGACAGGCTCCAAAACCACAGAGAAACCCTACCTTGACAAAACAAACAAACAAAAAAGAATTAGTTAATAAGAAAGCCTGAGCTAATAGGCTAGCCAGTTTATAATTAATGTAGGCCTCGTGTGTTTATTTGGGACTAAACGACTGAGGGACTGGGCAGAATAGAAAACCTCTGTCAACATATAACTGCACATCTTTCTCTCATCCTGGTTGCTGAGCCAGCCTACTCCCCTCATCTTTGGGCTAGACACTTGCCGCCACTCACTATAATCTACATGTGTTGGTTTTCATCTTGGATGTCCCAAGAACCAAGTCCATTGGGTCTGCTTTGGATTTAAAACCATTTCTCCCACATAACAATCATAAAAGCTACAGTCTCAAGAACTAAAATTGCGTAAACCATGTCTCCACTATCTCTATGTGCTGGAGAACCAAAAGGTCTTCAGGGCCTCTGGCATTGCTCCAGGGAAAGGCTACAATGTCAGAGAATGATTGGAGGGTTGCCCAGTGGCCTTCGGAGGGCCTTGAACTTTATATAGGTTTTCTGAATAGAAGTTCTGTGTGGTGACCTGGCAAGAGGGATGAATGTTCCAAGCCTCCTCTGTAGAAGTCAGCAGACACTGCAATTATGTAGCAAGCATTCATGCATTCTGAGTCCCAGTGTTCCCCATCCCCAGAGCACCACAAGGCCTCTCCCTCTTGTCCTTCCTTTAGCCCATAGCAGCCACATCCATTCTTAGAGGCAGGCCTTTTCCTGGGTGACTCCAACCTCTTTTAGTTCTGTTGAGTTTAACAGAAGTTGTTTGTATACCATAGACTAAATTTATACACTGGAAAAAAAATAGAGAATCTAGCTTCTGGCTTTGAAGAACTACTGGTAAATTACCACATAATATTTATTATCCACACAGCATGATAACCTAATTCCTAAAGAAAAAGCTAAGGAGAATTTGAGGCTGAGGAAACCTGGGAAGCATTTGTGGCAGAGAGAACAGTGAGGAGAAGGCACAGTGATACAGAGAGAACTAGCCGTGTTGGCTTGGGCGACGCAGGCCCCTAGGATATGCTGAAGAGAACTAGCCATGGTCAGAATATCTGAAAGTGACTAGGCATCAGTGAAAAGGTTAGAAAGCAAGGGTGTGACAAGGAAGGATAACTCTGCAGAAGATAGCTGTGGAGAGCTTGAATCACTTCACAGTGGGGGTGGGGGGAGGATTGATTTGGTACAGAGTGGGAACTATTGGAGAATTATGGTTTGGTAACATGGGGAGTCATTTGGCTACAGCTTGCTGTTAAATTTGCCTTTTAGTAGCTTGTTACTATTGAAGTTAATCTTCATTTGGTTTTTAAAAGCTAAAGACAACCCCATGTAAAAATGGTAACACTGAATAACCAAAATCAACCTTACATGGTGAAAAGAAAGTCAGATTTCACAGTTCTTGATTTCAAATATTACTGCAAAACTGCAGTCATGTGAACAACATGGCAATAGCATCAAGACAGAGTTACAGACCACTGAGACAAACAGAGGGGCCAGAAGCAAGCCATCATGTACACAATTTATTGTCCACAGGGGTACCAAGGACATTGAAAGAAAGAGGGGGGATAATTCCCAGCAATACTGGAGCACTGAATATTCTCAACAAAAGTTAACTTGAATGGATTAAAGACTGAAGAGGAGGTGCTAAAACTTAACATCTCTTGGATGAAAAGAAGGAGAGCATCAAACATTCAATTTGTCAGTGATATTTTATTTTATTTTATTTTATTTTTTGGTTTTTCGAGGCAGGGTTTCTCTGTAGCTTTGAAGCCTGTCCTGGAACTAGCTCTTGTAGACCAGGTTGGCCTTGAACTCACAGAGCTTTGCCTGCCTCTGCCTCCTGAGTTCTGGGATTAAAGGTGTGCGCCACCACCACCTGGCAGTGATTTTTTTTTAATATGGCATGGTGTAGGAGGTCCTTCTGTATTTGTGTTGCTTTCATTGGTTAATAAAGAAACTGCTTTTGGCCTGGTGATAGGGCAGAACTGAATTCTGGGAGGATGAAAGCAGAGTCAGAGAGCTGCCATGGAGATGCCAGGTCAGACATGCTGAATCTTTCCCAGTAAGCCACGACCTTATGGTGATATACAGATTATTAGACATTTTTTCCAAAAAATCCACACATAATCCAGACTCTCTGTGTATTTTCCATCTTTATGTGTCTTATTTTTTTCTTACTCAAGTACTTTTTAATATTTAATTATTATTAATTATCTTTACTCTTTTAATCTATGGCTTTCTGTATTCTCTCATAAGCCCACGATTATTTATCTAACTGTGACCAAATCTGTCTTTTTCTTCTTTTTTCTTTTTTTGGTTTTTCAAGACAGGATTTTCCAGTAACTATGCAATTAGTCCTGGAACTCTGTAGAGCAGGCTGGCCTCGAAGTCACAAAAATCTACCTGCCTTTGCCTCCCGAGTCCTAGGATAAAAAGCAGGATGGTGGTTTCAAGGGACTAGAGGAGAAAAAGAGGCTTGTTGCCTGACAGATACAAAATTGCAGCTAGGGGGCTGGAGAGATAGCTCAGAGGTTAAGAGAACTGACTGCTGTTCCGGAGGTCCTGAGTTCAATTCCCAGCAACCACATGATGACTCACACCCATCTATAATAAGATCTGGTGCTCAGAACACTATATACAGAATAAATTAAAAAAAAAAACTGAAGCTAGGGAAGATCAACAAAATCCAATCACAGATAGTTATAATGATTCCACCGCAGTGAATACTCACTTAATATCGGTGCATTGCATATTTGAAAAAGACTAATGGTAAGTTTTATGTGATTTAGATTCAATCATTTTTAAAACCCAGGAACTACAGAAATAGGCGAAACATCTTACCCTTTCTAGGCTCCACTCACAAGCACAACACTAATTCTGAAGCAGTGAATGGCAGAGTGTACTGGTTGTTGGTGCATGGTGTAGGTGGGGGGGGGATAAGGGGGTGCACGTGGGGGGTGGGGTTCTTCCCTGGTATAGAAAGGACCAATAGTGAAGCACACAGATGCTAACAAGGTCTCCCCGAGGCCATATCTATGCCCTGAGGTAAAGATGGGCCATGGCCAAATTCGTAGAGAAACAAAAGCACTCACCTAACAAGACATCTGAACTCTATCAAATACAATTCAGAATAGCTCAATTAAAATTTAGTGGCTGGAGATATGGCTCAGTGGTTAAAAGCACCTGCTGCCTAATCCTAAAAGCTGGAGTTAGGCATGCTGCTTGCACCAAGGGGAGCTGGGACAAGAGAGTCACTGGGCCTTAAAGGCTTCCAGTCTAGGAGACAAAACGCAAGCCCCAAGTTCAAGCGAACAGATGGGAAGTGAAAAAAGGACACCCAACACCTGCTTCTAGCTCCCATGTATGTGCACGGGTATGCACATGATGTGCTCATGCACACAGAACTTATAGTAAATCCTTTAAAATCAATTAAATGAAATAAAAATTAACCATTGAAAATGTGGTTGTGTTTTTCTCATTTGTCTGCTTGTTTGTTTGTTTGTTAGTTTGTTTGTTTCCAACTCTATAACCCTAGCTGACCTGATGTTGTGTAGACCAGCCTGGTCTAGAACTTGTGGCAATGTCCCTGTCTCTACCTTCTTGGTGCTGGGATGATTGGTATGCAGAACCACCTCCAGAAGGTATTTTGCAATTGTTAGCAAAATTGTAAATTTTTCTCAGAATATTTTCCCTTGTGTGTCTCTGGCTTTTGTCATCATAAACAACTTTTTCTCAGGAGCCTTGGAGGTGGGGATGAAGCAGCAGCCATAATGCCTTGGTGCAGAGAAGGCTGGTGATGGAGTAGTAAGCCACTGATGCTAGTTCCTCCACTTGGCATATATAGGTCATAGCCTATAGCTGCCCCGCCTCCTTCCAGACCTTCCTGCCATCAGATCAGGAAATCGCTCAGCTCCTGTGGACACCATAGCCACATACTGGGGACAGTGACACACTAAAAGAGGCTCTATCCAGTTTTGTTTGGACCTGTTTCCCTTCCCCACCTTACCCCCATCTTCTCTTCTGGACTGCTTGCTCTTCAAACCTCACACTCCAGCACCAGACACAAAGGCAACACGCCTCGAAACCCTATAAAATCAAATTTCAAGAGTTTTGGCTACTTTGATCTAACCCTGATGGGGAAATTTGACATCCATCAGAAATCCAGGGGTACGAGACCTTGGGGAGAAATGAGCTCTGTCAACAGGGTTTGGGGTTAATTTATTCTCTGGCAGCATTAGATTCAAAGGCACTAGAGTCCTGTTTCCAGTGGCAAAGGGGACACTACTGCTGTACAGCAGGCAGTGGCAAAAGAGTGACACCTTTGATCAAATGTCTAGAGACCAGGGAAGGGCAGCTTCTTCTAAAAAGAGACAGACAGCTAGCCTGTGAGATCTCGTAAGCCAGATGGTCTCCATAGCAACTGTTCGCCACTATGACTGTAGCGTGAAAACAGCCATGGACAATATGTATATGAACGGACGTGGATATGTTCCAATACAGCTTTATTTTCAAAAATGGGAAGCAAGCCAGATCTGACCCAGGAGGCACAGCTTGCAGACTTCTACCATAGAAGGTAAAGTTGGGGAGGAGGACTCACTAGCTGGTGTGGGGGTATTTCAGTGAGAATATGAACTGTAACGGGGTTGATTAATCGCTTCTGAGAGCGCTGGAGAACTTGAGGCGGGAAAGTGATGCGCTCAAGGTCCCTCCATATAAGGAATCTGAGATCCCCTGCGAGCGAGAACCCCCGAGAGAATCCTGACAGATCCTGTGAAGAGGGCAACGGAGTCAGCAGATGATTTGCAGGCTGGATGGCAAGGGGTAAGGTGTTCACAGAGGAGGCAGTCCATGGCATGCCAAGTAGGAGCCATCTGAGTGCAGATGCTTGGCAGGCAGGAAGGCAGGAAAGGAAGCCTTCGCTTCTGGGAGATTTGTCAGTTTGGAAACTCCTCCCGTGGATGTGATGGTCACTATCACAGGAATGGAAGAGAGCCCAGACAGGCAGGTGAGAGAGGGCCCACAAAAGAGCTGGAACTGAAAGGCCTCAGTAGAGAACGGTGCCGCCAAAGCCAAAGAAACAGCAACTAAAGAAGCCGTGTGACTACCATAAAACTGGACATGGTTTGGGCCGGGTGGTTTGCACCTGTAACCGGAGCACTGGGGGGTGGGGGGTAAAGGCAGAAAGATTTTGAGTTTGAGACCAGCGTAGGCTACACAGAAAGACTCCATATCAAAACAGACAAAGACCTAAACTGTGTGTTTATAAACATACTTACTGCTGATAAATGCGGTAAGCTAAAACTGAAAGAGATTTTAAAATGCCCACCCCTTTCCAAAGAAGCGTCTGGAAAAGAGAGCAAGATGGGCAACTCTGGGAGGTGTGTGTCAACAAGAACACCTGTCCATCCACCGCTCATCCTTTCTTTAAATAGAAGCACCGCTTTGGGCTGTTTTACTTGGGGAAAGAACAAAGAATTGAAGAAGGGTTCTTTTCCACGAGTGTGGGAGGCTGTCCTGGCTGAGGGGTGGAAACAGGCAGCTGGCCACTGCCTCCGTTTCCTGGGTGGAGCCTCAAACAGTTGTTCAGAGAAGAAGATGAGGGTTGAGGGAGAGAGAGTTGCGGGGGGGGGGNGGGGGACACAAGAGTTGTGTGAGGGTGGGGACATCTGGATGGATATAACATGGTCATGTATGTACCTTTTCTCTTGTGGCAGGAGCTTTTCTCCAACACACAATACTTACCAATACTGGTCACATGTTTGCTTCTAGACTTTTCCCTAAGATTTAAAAATTGTCATGAATATTTTCCATAACCATATATAATAAATGAATAAACAATCTTCTTGCGTGGTTTTTAGCATCTCTGAGAACATCCTTTGAAATGTCTCATTCCCCGAGGACAAAGTCTAACTATTATGCTGAGAGCTAACCAGACCTGCACAGACAGAACAGTATGGACTCCTCCGATGTCTTAGCTCCTTGCTACTGGACATCCTCTGTGCATTTCGCTGTAAAACTGCATGGGTGAGGGTGGTGGCTCAGGCCTACCATCCCAGCACTTGGGAGGCTGAGGCAGGAGAATTGGCATAAGCTCAAGGACGGCTTGGGTTACGTAGTGAGACTCTTGTTTCAAACAAACGAGCTTTGTGGGGATTTGTTCTAGTATGAACTCCAGCCCTGCTGAAGCGTAGGTGCGGCTGTGTAACTGCGTGTCTACTCCCTCACGAGGAGACGGAAAAGCTCTCATTTTGGAAGGTGGTGAGACACTGACACTGAAGTCTACCTGTAGACACAGTTAGGGGGAGAGTTCTTTGATCCAACCGTGAGATGCCGTTTGTACAGCCACGCCCCCAGGAGCCAGAGGAAGCTAGAATGATTCCATGGGAACTCAAATATAGGTGGGTGCGTTTTTTTAATCCTAAAATCTGATTGGGGGGGATTTCCCGAAAGAAAAACTTTCCTCTGAATGAGTTTGTTTTCATGGAGAGCCACTGCCAACAGGAAAAGCACAGAAACAGAAACACACTCCACTACTAGTCTCGACAAACACCTCGTCATCCGTTTTCCACTCGGTGACCCAGGCACCATGGAGACACAAACTTATCTGGGCCACATCCTTCTTTTGCTTAAAACTCCCAGACACCATGTCTTGATGTCTAGGTGCATTTGGGAAATGAAAAGGGGTTCCGCCTCAGTAAAAGATGCGGCGGCACAGCCTCGAGGTGAGCGAGAAGTCCAAATTCTAGGTCTAGCCCTGCATTGTCACGAGGCATCTATCAGATGCCCCAGCCAAACACAGTCTTCAGTTTGAGCCTGGCATGCTTCAAGTCAGTTTTGCCATTTGCCCTCCAAAGTCAAGATCCCATTTCTAAACTTGCTCGTCTCTATCAGAAAGCGATTCTCTAAACTGCCCGTGCTGGAGTTCTCGTGTTAACGTACTCCTTTCTTGTTTATGTTGAGATGGTCTCACGGTGATGTCCACAATAGCTTTGTGCTCCTGATCCTCATGCCTCAGCCTATCGAGCATTCGGATTATAAGCCTGTACCCACCCCCCAATTTTCTTCTATAAAATTAAAACCAAACACAGGCCCACCTAGGCTACAGAGTGAACTTTTTGGAACAGCATGGGATAGATACTTCATGAGACTGTCCGGAAGAGGTGGGATCGGGGAAGCTGGACCTGAAGTTCAGTGATAGAATGCTTGCCCAGCACGGACAAGGTCCTGGATTCCAAGCCCTGCTGCCCGGATCCGTACCCATGTATGGCTGTGCCACACTGGTAGCATGTTTCCTTACTGACCTTGTCATCTGCACACACTATGGTCTCTGCTCAGGTAACGGTTGGACAAAGATTTCCACAAACACCCGGAACAAAAGAACATCACCCAGTCTTTTCAGAGGACTCCTGCGTCTTTACTGAGTTGTGCCTTCAACACTCAGCCAAGCAGGTTGCCATGCTACCTGCACTTCCTGCTATACATTTGTTCCCTAAAGCATCTCACCCCAGCCTTTCTTCCCAGGGTATTTGGTCTAAATACCTTCGTTTCCTCAACTGTCAGCCATTGTCTTAACGTTACAACAATTTGTCTGTCTCAAGAGATGACCCTGGGTAGTGGTGTCAGGTGTGGGGAAGTCACGGCAAGAGAAAGCCTGCCATTTGAGCTGTTCCTTTAGGGCGCTACCAGAGTTGCCAGCGCGATCCGCTGAGGACAAACAATGGCGTTCATTATTCCCTCTCTGGCCTTGGTCTTGGTGTTGAAGCGGTTGTTTTCAAGGCCACCATTGGAACTGAAAATGGAACTAAGGCAAGTTAAAGGCGCGCCAAGTCTGGAAGGTGGAGCTCACGAGTAGTGCGCACACTCAGTGTGTGTGAGGTCCTGGCTCCCATCCCCAGCGCTGGAAAAACAGATGCTCCCGTGGCTAGGAGAGAGGTACTGCTTGGTAGTGGAGTGCTTGATGAGCAGGCTCAAGGCTCTGGGTTCTCTTCCCATTCCGGGCTGTTTGCTTGATTGTTTGGGGGTGTTTGCTGACTTGCTTTTTTTTACAACATTAAGTTTTTAATTTTTTTACATACTAACCCCAGTTCCCCTTCCTTCCTCTCCTCCCACTTCCCCCATCTTCCCCCCCCCCACTCCACTCCCCATCTTCTCTTTAGAGAGGGTAAGGCCTTTCCTGGGAAGTCAACTAAGTCTGTCTCATCACCTCCTTGAGGCAGGACCAGGCATCCCCTTCACCCCGACCCCCCCTCACCCAGTGTTGGCTTGCTTTTTGAGGCAAGGTCTCACAGTGTTTAGCTCAGGCTGGTCTGAGCTACTCATGCAGCTCAGGCTGGATTCAAACTCACAATAATGCCCCTGCCTCTGAGATTACAAGCCTAGTCTACCATAAGCAAATTGCTTATTCTGATTTTAAACAAAAAGGGAACATGTTGGGTACCCAGCAGAAATGGAATGTGCCCGCCGGGAGGACTTAAGTGTGGGGATACTGACGCTGAGTTTCCATACTCAAACACCAGTCACTTATGGACCCCGACCTCTGGCATACTGCTCTGCTTCCTTATGCCTCCATTTTCTGGTCTTTAAGATGGGAACAGGGATAATAATAATGTTTATCTTAATCGCTTGTTAAGATAATTAAAACAATGTTTATAAAATATCAGAATATTAAGTCAACATGTTACAGAATTCAGAGGTCTGAGGGCCTGTGGACATATATGGGTCAGAGAGTTCCATGTCAGAAATGCCTGTCTTATAAATCTCTCAAATTACCAGGTAGACCTATGCGCACATCTTTTGTTTGAAAAAAAAATGAAGAAAATATTCAAAACTCAAAAAACAAGCCCATAACACAAGACTAGAATATTTTCTGGTCCATAGTAATCTAGATTTTTTGTTATACCAGGAGATAGGGTATTTGCAGATCCACATAAGTTCAAAAGTAAGATTAAAGACCCAACCATTTATTCAGGACCTGCAAAGGATTCTAACAAGCATAATATAGGAACCTGAATCCATATTTTTTTTTCATGCTTCTAAACACCCAGACCAAGAATTCTGTTAAAAGTGTCCCCAGGTTGGTTCCCACAAAATACTGAAGGATGTTACCTCTCTCTCTCTCTCTCTCTCTCTCCTTCTCTCTCTCTCTCTCTCTCTCTCTCTCTCT
>NW_026068331.1:53726-57223 GCF_014885135.2 Alexandromys fortis
ATATTCTGTCTGTGTGTATATCTGCAGGCCAGAAGAGGGCACCAGACCTCATTACAGATGGTTGTGAGCCACCATGTGGTTGCTGGGAATTGAACTCAGGACCTTTGGAAGAGCAGGCAATGCTCTTAACCACTGAGCCATCTCTCCAGCCCCCCCCACCTCAAATCTTAAAGATCGATTTATGAGGTGCCTTCAAATGTTAAGAGCCTGGGTGGTGATTAGGTCCACTCTTGTGTATGCTTATGACTCTAAACAGTGCTTTTCCACTGTGCTAAAACATACTGCCAGCTGTCCTCATTTCAGACTAAGATTTTTTTGTCACATCAAACACCGAGTTCCCAATCAACCCTCAGAACAGCCTTGGTCATCACAGACACCCTTTTACTCAGCGTTTCTCGGTAACAGCCCTTGTACTGGAAATTCAAAGACCACAATTTGAGGGGCGAGGCTGACAGAGGTGCCTAGCACTCTCTCTCCACACTTTATTATGTGGGCGTCATAAAAAAACGAGGCTTCCACACCGACCGTAGCCCCACCTTGTCCTACCAGCCTTAAAGTTAGCAAAGAGGGTGAAGGCAGAGGCTGATGATGCTGGCTTCATTTCTGATTTCATATTCCTTGGACACTGAGGGTAGACGAACAGTGGGTTCTTAGTACTTGTTTAAAAGCAAAGAATGGGTTTTTCAGACAAGATGAAAAGAGGCCTTGGTACAGTTACAACTCACCTGAGAGGCACTGTCGGTTGCCTTGGAGACCAAGGAGGATGTCAACTCCCCTGCATCCTCTCAAAGCCACATCAAGTCCTTTCTTCCTGCCGTGGGGCACCTGACCCAATTAGCTCCAACTTGTGTAACACTTTCAAGCCCACACTGGATCTCCAGCTAGTCCGGAAGGAAGATGAATGTTGTCACCTCTGAGCACCTGTCCTCTACTAGGTCGGATTTAGCCATTTCTGAAAAGTGTCCAAGGGAACTTTTCAAAAATGCCCCCTGGAGCCTAGGTGACATTGCTACATCCATCACAATGCCCCACAACCATCTCATCAACATTTCGAGACTAATGCTGGCAATATTCCCTCTCTACCTAAACCCACAGCCTATTTCAAATGAGATTTATCACTTGTCAAACCAAGAAAATAAAGTGCCCTTTTATTGCTGTTTAAGTCTCTGCCTGGGTCAGGAAGCCATAAACCTTTCTGTTTGTATTGACTAAAGCCAGGTTCGGCTTGGAGTCGCTCTGCTTTCTCAGTTTTATTTCTACTTCTCATTCAAGAATTTGAGGAAACTCCAATTCTAGCATCACCCGGCTTTATGCTAGTAGCTCTCGTTAATAAAGAATCATTGATTAGTGCCTTGCTCTGTGCTAGGTCTAGGTCAATACTTTAGATGCATCAAGTACATCTTTTAATTCTCGCACCTCCACTATGCAAAAGATGTTACCATGTCAACACCTGGGATGAGAGGATTAGCACTGAAAGAGATTAAGTAACAGCACTCAAGTCCTACAGCACCAGTAAAAAAGCAAAGTTGTAAACACAGAACTAAATGATGTAGCAGTCTAAATCTGGGTAGGAAAGATATCCATATAAGAAACAATTGATACTCGGTAGTCATTGAAGCACTGAGTTATGGCTCCTGAGATCACAAGTTATGATGGTTCCTGAAGGTTGTTGACATTTGATTTTCTGAATTTTGAGGGGCATTGAGGAGGAAAGAGCTGGAGTTCTACAAGAAAATGAAAGTTTACCAGAGCCCTGAGTTATAAGCAATCAATAAAGCCAACGATTAAAGGTGTGTGGTGGGCAGACAAGAGAACTCATGGGATATGCTTCCCATAACTGTCAATCACTCTGTGGCTCACAGACTGCTTTCACTACGTCACGTCAGGCTGTCTTCACTGTGCTGTGAATAGAATTGTCTCTACTTCGCAGAGAACACTGAGCACTGAAGAAGTCACTTGCCCTTGTCCCAAGTGATCAACACAGCGTCTGGCCCTCTGCTCCTGTGTTCTCTGCACCTGTGTCAATGCTCGTCAAGGCTTGGGGGAGCCAACTCTAGTGTGGCAGCTCTGCATGAGGGCTCCCCTACCTGCCCTTCTTGTTCAGTGAGTCCTGCTGAAGTCCTGCACGTCCATCTGGTCATCTTAAAAACTGCCACGGAAGCTTGCAGCGGTCACATTCCATCCCTACAACCCTTCTCTAGAGAACCAGGCATAGCCTGGCTGAAGGGCTGAGAATCAGACAGACTCAGATCTTCCCAGCTGTTTGGACACTGTGAAACTTTAAATGAGAGAAACAAGGAAGCTGGAATCAGGTTCCGAGAATATCTCCACTATTCTAGATACATTTTCCTGCTATCAATCAAGATGAGTGAGCATGTATATACAAGATATCAGACACTACACAGGGAGAATAACATCACCAAACACAGTAGATGAGCTTTCTCTTGGGAAACTTGTATTCTAGTGGGGAGATCAGATCAACAAAACAACACTCCAAATGGTTAAAAAAAAATGCTTTATAAAAAAATAGTGACAGAGTTAGAAAGTGATTGGTTATGGGTGTTTTCTTTAGAAAGCTTTCAATGAAGGAAGCTTTAATGAGGTGCCAGAGGCAATAAGAGAACCCACCATACCAACAGACCCTCACTGGAAGGGCTTTCCAGAAAAAAAGCACACAGTGCAAAGGCCCTGAGGTTAGCTCAGACTTCAGTTGTTCAAAGACTCGAAAGGAGGCCAATGTGTTTGGGGCAGAGAACAAAAAGGCATGTGGTCGGAGATGAGGTCATGGCGAGTGAGGGGCCCATCCTGCAGTGCTGTATTGGGCCATAGAGGGCTGTTGTTAAGGCCTTCGAGCTCCTTCAGACAAACAAACTAAGCAAATATTTTAGGCTTGAATTGTTGAATGCTGATGATACAGAAATGAATTAGACAAAGTCTTCATTGTCAAGAAGCTCAGAGTCTAACAAGAAACAAAGGCAGGCGAGCAGGCAGCTGCATCGCAGTGCAGTAAGTAATGCGATCAGGTTAAACACGGGACGCTGTGGTGAAAGACAAGGGTGCTTCATACAGGCCAGGGAGTGTCAGAGCAAGTGACACCCAAATCTCATAATCAAGAAGGTTGGCAACCAGATGGTGGTGGGAGGAGAAAACGGACTTTGGCACGTGGTTTTCTTACTGCCACATATTTTTCCCCCTAAAAAAAATAAATAAAATATTTTAAAATTGGAAAAAAGAAGGTGGCCACAGTCCAGCAGTGTTATTAAGATGAAGAAGTGAATAGAATGGCTGAAGAAATTCAGCACAATTTCTAGTACCAGGAGGGCTTCGTCCACTTCTGCCTTTGCCGTGTCTGAGATTTAGTTATTTTACAACGTTTACCCTCTTTTAACTTATTAAACTGTCCCTACTAGACAATTTGTAGTGAAGCGAGCACATGGCTCATATCATATTTCTAGTGGACGGCACTGATTCGGACAGACAATGTTTCTTTTTTTTTT
>NW_026068331.1:59105-114056 GCF_014885135.2 Alexandromys fortis
CCTGCCTTGAACTTCTGCCCTGGCTTCCTTCAGTGTTGGGATGTGACATGGAGTTGTAAACCGAATAAACCCTTTCCTCCCCAGCTTGGTTTTGGTCAGTATTTTATCGCTGCAACAGAAAGCAAACTAGAATAGGCTGGGAACATGTCACTGGGGGTATAAATATGAGACTACAGAGTGGCTGCCATCAAGAAATCTAGCTGCAAGTTGTGGTGAATGCCTTTAATCTCAGCACTAGGGAGGCCTGGGCAGGCAGATCTCAGTGAGTTCAAGGTCAACCTGGTCTACAGAGTGAGTTCCAGGACAGTCAAGACTTCATGGACAGACTCTATCTTTTTGTTGTTGTTTTGTTTTGTTTTTGTTTGTTTTTGTTTTTGTTTTTTCGAGACAGGGTTTCTCTGTGGTTTTGGAGCCTGTCCTGGAACTAGCTCTTGTAGACCAGGCTGGTCTTGAACTCACAGAGATCCGCCTGCCTCTGCCTCCCAAGTGCTGGGATTAAAGGCGTGCGCCACCACCGCCGGCCTGACAGACTCTATCTTTAAAAAATAAATAAATAAATAAATAAAAGAAGAAAAGAAATCCACTATTTTGTTAGCTGCAGTACATACCTATAATCCCAGTACTTTTGTGGGGCAGAGACAAGAATATTATGAGTTCAGTTCTGGGCCAGCCTGGGGCTATGTATAAGACTCTATCTCATAAAAACAGAAAAAGAAATGAAAGAAAAGAAAATTAAAAGAACAAAACAAAAAAAGCCTACATTTCGAAGAGATAGATATTAGTGTAGAATTATATTATGAATTCATGAATAAGAGCTCCAAGCAAAGGATTATGTGTACAGAGAGGAAGGGCAATCAAGTCACCTGAAAGGAAGGGAAGGATGGTTGTGAGGGTCCATTTTCATTGTCAACTTGACTAGATTGACATCCTAGGAGACACACTCTGGGGCCTGTCTGTAAGGGCATTTCTACAGAGAACTAACTAAAGAGGAACTATCTATTGTGCAGTAGTCTGTCACTCCACAGACCAGGCCTCAAACTCACAGAGATCCGCCTGCCCCTGCCTACCGACTGCTGGGATTAAAGGCATGCTCCACCACACCTGACTTTAAGTTGTATTTCAGTGGTACAGTGTCTTGTATCTATGAGTACTACAAATTAAAACAAAACCAGCCAGGATTTGTGGCACACACGCATAATCCTGTGATGTGGGAGTCAGAGGCAGGAGCAACCAGAGTTCAAGGCCAGCCTTGGCCGCACAGGCCGTGACAACTGTCCAGAGTTCAAGGCCAGCCTTGGCCGCACAAGCCGTGACAACTGTCCGCTAGGGGAAAAGACACTAGAAACAAAAGAAGCATGACAAGCAACACTTGGAAAGTTAAGATGGGAAAATCACTATGACTGCAAGGCCAGCCTAGGCTACAAAGTAAAGTTTCAGGCTAGCCTGGGCTACAGAATGAGAAAAGAAAAGAACCATAATAAAACGGAGCATGATGAAAGGTGAGCATGGCCAAGAAATCTCCTTTTCCTTTGACTTTGTGAGAAACCTTATACCTCTGTCTGTAGAATTTACAGCCCCAACTCCATACATAGTCTTGAATTTTGTTGATCGAATATATAAAATGGTATACGTTTTGACTATTTGTTGTCATTGCTATTAAAGAGCTAAATTTTTTCATTTTTGTTTGTTTGGTTAATGGATTTGGTTTTTTGAAACAAGATTTCTCTGTATCCCTGCCTGTTCTGAACTTGCTCTG
This sequence comes from Alexandromys fortis, assembly GCF_014885135.2. NCBI lineage: Eukaryota > Metazoa > Chordata > Mammalia > Rodentia > Cricetidae > Alexandromys > Alexandromys fortis. Next base: position 60,862 of record NW_026068331.1, read on the forward strand.
TAAACCAGGCTGGCCTTGAGCTCAAAGATCTTCCTGTCTTGCCGGGCGATGGTGGCGCATGCCTTTAATCCCAGCACTCGGAGACAGAAGCAGGCGGATCTCTGTGAGTTTGAGGCCAGCCTGGTCTACAAGAGCTAGTTCCAGGACAGGCTCCAAAGCCACAGAGAAACCCTGTCCCCTGTCTCGAAAAACCAAAAAAAAAAAAAAAAAAATCTTCCTGTCTCTTCTGCCTCCCGAGTTCTAGGATTAATGGCGTGCTCCACCGCTACCAGAGTTAAGGGCTAAATGTCCATAGCTTTAGCTAATTAAGATGTTCTCTGACTAGCAAGGCCTTTTCCCTCCCTGCTTCAGAGGAGACTTGAAAGCTAACAGAGGCAATGACAAAGTTGGCATCCAGTGGTGCTCAGTATGTCTGCATGACAGAAACCCTGGGATTGCCATATGCTGGAGCTTGCCAGAAGCTGCATCTGAGTACCCTGAAGAGAGCGACTGTAGCAAGATTCTCGGCACCTGGAAAGCACCAGGGGTCAGTAGGCTGTACTCAGAGCTCGGTTGTGAAGCAGGGTTTGGGGACTTCTCAGCAGCGCCTTCATCACTCAGCGAGGGCTCTCAGGAACTGCAGGTCTGTCTTCCTTGAGGCGGCGCCCCACCCGACAGCATCTACCCTGGGTGTAGACTGGCGCCTGCTACTTCCTCATCTCCTATCCTGTCAAGGTTTTAGCATCGGGAAGGAGCGGGACTGACTATCCTGGGGCAGGTGGGTTTGCTGAAGTAGCAACTTTTAAAAAGAAACCAAGGCAGTTGCAGGCAAGCTCAGATGTATTCCACTGGAAGCAGCAGAGACTGGCAGAAAAGCAGCGCAGCCTCGGGTAAGTTTCCCTAAAGCTGCACTCAGAGCCTGGTTTTATTTGGAAGGTAATGACTCTGCCATAGTGTTCTCTTGAATTTGGCAATCAATAATGCATGACTAGGCAAAAATAGATCTCTTCAGCAAGACAGGGAAGGCAACTGAACTCCAAAATGAAAGAGTGTCTGTCAAAGTGTAAATTTTGTGAAAACGGAAGTCACAATTCTTTGTTCTTGTATAAACGCGGAGCACACATCAAGACTATACACAAGTACACAAGGACTCCCAGTGCCGGCGTTATGACTCCCAGCTATATGACATTGTTATGGAACATCTTTAAGCCTGTTTCACTTTTAAGGTGGTAAGAATTTTCCACTTTCTAATGATCTTGAGCTGACTCCTGTCCCACTACTCCAATCATAGACTGAAGTCCTAACCAGCAATATCTTTGTAAGAACTGGAAATCTGGACACACAGGCACTAGATTTGTGCACAAAAAGACAAGAGAGCATGTAAGAAATACAGCAAGGGGCTGGGCCTAGAGCTCAGCTGGTAGAATGCTTGTAACCCCATGAGACCTTGGGTTAGATCCCCAACACCATATAAACTGGGAGTGGTTACATGTCCTATAATCCCAGCACTACGCTTAAGTGGAGGCAGCAGGATCAGAAGTGTAAGGTCATCCTTAGTGACATAGTGAATTCAAGTCCAGACTAGGCTCTTTGACATGATCTCCAAACTAAACAAAAATAAAACCAAACAACAAAAAGGAACTCCATGAGGATAGGGCCACCAGCAAGTCACAGAGGATAGGAGCCTCAGGTGAAAACAAACCTGCCAACACTTTGATTTTGACCAGCTAACTACCAAAACTGTGGGACATTTATATTACTTGAAACTCCCTGCATGCAGTATTTTGTTATGGCACGCTAAGCAAACACAGGTACAATGGAGATTTAAAAACAATACACACAAATTCCTTAATACGTGAAAGGTCTCAGACGGAGGAATCAAGGAGATACTGATATGAATTTGGGGGTATGAAGTTAATTAGAAAATTTATTAGCCGGGCAGTGGTGGCGCACGTCTTTAATCCTAGCACTCGGGAGGCAGAGGCAGGCAGACTGGTCTACAAGATAGGCACCAAAAGCTACAGAGAAACCCTGTCTCGAAAAAAAAGAAAGAAAGAAAGAAAGAAAGAAAGAAAGAAAGAAAGGAAGGAAGGAAGGAAGGAAGGAAGGAAGGAAGGAAGGAAGGAAGGAAGAAAGAAAGGAAGAAAGAAAAATTAACACCCTGGACAGACAGATAAACAACAAGGGTCTAGGGCCCAGCACCAGAAACAGTATGGCAGAGACTCTGAAGAAAGGAAATCATGGACCCCATGGCAAAAGTTGAGCTCTCCTTTTACCTTTCTGAGGATGGGGAAGGTTCCACAGTACATGCCTGTGGCCAGGCTCTCTGCTTCCCAGGCAGGAGGCAGGGGAGGGCTGGGAAGCAGGATGTATGCCCACTGGTACCCCTTTTGATGTCAACCCACTTCCTCAGGTGAGAAACCTCCAGCACAGGAAGTCTGTTAGCCAGAGAGTCACATACAATGTCTCGGTCGGGTGCCTGTGTGTATCTGTGTTTCAGAAAGGACCACTGCCGGATTGTGGCCAAGTGGCAGCAGCTGGATGTAACATAACATTACATGTAATAGTAAGCTTACACTTACTATTATTACTAATGAAAATATCTGAACGTGCCATTATATATAATATATACATGTGTAATGTATACGAGGACATGCAAAGTGGTAGCATTGCCTACACCCAAAACCTCGATGGACAAGCCGGTCCTACCTACTATTTAGCACACTTACGATCATAGACCTTGTTTATTTGTTAGTCCCATTCCGGTCCTGGCCACCTCAAATCTTAAATGGCAGATTAAAATGTGAACTGACTCAGTGAATCTGAGGTGGAGTCCGAGAGGCTACACTTCTCAAATGCTCCCAGTGAACTCAAGGGTACTAGACAGGGGACCGCACCAGGCAACACCGGAGATACAGGATGTGGAGTCCTAAGGCGAGCTATTGTTTGATACACAAGACAGAACCAACATCAAAGGGGTTGGAAAACACACGCTAAACCGGATCCTATAGCCATATAAACAGCGATTAGAGATTGTGGGCCCCATTGTGGTATGCTTATAATTCGAGGCCAAGTTAAGGTGCTGAAACGGGAGAGGTTATTTGAGGGAGTCGTGAAGAAATCAAAGAATGTACCCCTATTCCAGGGTGAAATGAAGAAACGTTTCTCTGTAGGAGAACCCATCTGGGCTAGAAGAGTCTCTCAGCCAGGCTCTATTCAGTGTCTTATTTTCCTAAGTCAGGACAGGAGTAACAGGTTGCTGCTTCTCCGGGGCTGGTAGAGGGGAGAAGACGGTGTGGGTGTGTTTATGGCACTGTTTACACTCCTGCTAGCTAATATTTGGTTTCCTTATCTTTGAAAAGTATACTGGCTGCTGGTGCCAGCTGAGAGGCCACCTGATCTCAATCAGAACCCGAAGTCCTTAAGGAAGCTCCAGGGCCTCCTTGTGGGTCTGCCGTCAGGGCTGTGAGAAGAGAGTGCCAAGGGGCGCTTGACCTCAAGTTACCTGGGATTAACATCTTCACCAGAGGCCTCACATCACCATTAAGACTCTCTCTGTGCTCTGAAAAAAATAGTCCCTTCTATGAACCTGACCACAGAACAGTGAGATTTTCCAAAAATCAGGAAGATCCATAGGCCAAACGGATGTGGATCCAGCAACTGGAGGAACCTTGCATTTTGGCTGTTTTTCTAGATTTGGAGGTGGGAGGATGGACCGGGGGAAATAGCCCAAACCTCAGCCTCTGAACGCCAACATCCATTAGCCCTTCACTGGGCACTTCGTAAGGACCCAGAGGTTTCTTGTGTGCTGAGTGGTGAGAATGACCTGACCCCTGATGGAAAATTTCCCCCAAGAATAGAGGGGCTCATTCAATGGACAGGGTCAATTACATTAACTTTGAAAGCTTACTACCTGCTTCATCCCGGGCAAATTGCTTACCCTCTCTGAGGCCTCAATTTCTCATATTGAAAAAAAAAAAAAGGCCGGCATACATATTGCATGTATGTCTTGTCTCCTAAGGCTCAGGGGTCATTGCAGAAGAGGGAGGGGAAAGAGTAAGAGCCAGTAGTGGTGAAGCCCACCAGGAAACATTTTCTTCTGGACACAACAGGGCAGCTGCACACATGAACTAACAGCCGTTGGCGCAGCGTTCACAAACCCTAGGCAAGCGCAAGCCAGACCAAATCCCAGCTTGGAAAGAGGAACTGAACACACAACCTTCCCCTTAGCCGTGGATGTGTTTGCAGTTGTCAGCTCCTGGGAGAGGGACAGTTTCACCTGAGTGTTGCTGGGAAGTCAGCCATGCTCCAGTGGAAGCCCAGACATCCAAGAGTATTTGGGCAGCACAAATCGGTCTTAGAGGGTTTTTTTTTTTTGTTTGCTTTGTTTATTTATTTATGTTAAGTGCACAGAGTTGAGTGGAGAGGGAAGGGGAGTTGGATCTGGGAAGAATTAAGGGGTGAGTGTCGATCAAAACACATGGGATGAAACTTTCAAAGGACTAATAAAAAAGTAAAAATAAAAGTACAACTCAAAAATCATTTCTAAATAAATCATAGACCAAATAAAAGATTAAAACACATAAAGTGTGTGGAGATTTTTGGTTGATTGGCTGCATTTTTTGTTTTTATCTTTTTGAGTCTCATATAGCTCAGGCTGGCCTTGAACTCCCGATTCTCCTCCATCCACCTCCCAAGAGCTAGAGTTGCAGGCTTGTGCTACCACACTAGCCTAGCGCTTGACCTTTATCGTAGTTTCTTCTGTCTTGTTCAGGAAGTGGTTGACAGTCTCCCGAGAGCAGATGGCACTGTGGGCCTATCTTACCCCCTCCTTTTTCTCCTGAAGTTTCATTTTATTTTACTGATTTTGTATGCTGGGGGATTGACCCTAGGGCCTTGTGCATGTCAGCCAAACTCACCACCCTGACCTAAACTCCCCAGTCTTCTGTTAAAACTCAATTATCTATCTCCTATAAGCCACATTAGAGCATAGTCCTTCCCCTTAAAAATTTTATAGTCTCTTAGAGGGAGACAATGTGATTCAAATAAATACGGGTGCCCCGGGTGCTCTGGCAAATACAGAAGTGGGCAATGGAGACGACATAGAGTATGTCTCTTTTTGATTAGGAGACTTCAATAAGAACAGAGTTTGGAGAGGACAGGCTTGGGCTGAGTTTTGAAAAAAGTGAGAATTAGCCAGAAATCCGGAACGTATGTACGTGGACCAACTGGTGCGTGAGCACTGGGCAGTGAAGGGTTTCAACATCTGCCAGGTGTGGAATACTTTTTGTTAGCCAAAGAGCCCCTAACGGTACTCCCCAAACCCTGCAAACCATTGCTATTGCTGCTGTTCTTGGTTTCCCACCAGAACTAAACAGTAAGCTGGGCTGCTGAAGACAACACACACTTTAGAGACAGAGCACAGAAGAACGGAGCCGGAACTGAACTGGAAGCATCACTTGCTGAATAGCATTCATAGGGCTGGAAGGTGCCACTTAAGCTGCCTGTGGAGAAAAGTTAGCAGTGATCTAACCCAGCTGTGGACCCGCCAGGCGAGATACGTTCACTGGTGTAAGAGTGGCTACCCAACCACTTTCTGATCTGATCTGAGGCTCACGCCAAGGGAAGAAATACATGCCTCTTACTGTAACCCTGCTCAAAAGCCTATAGCTTAGGGAAGAGTCGTCTACTGATGTTTTGCTAAATGGACACGTACTTAAAATGCCTTCTAAATACTTATGCTTATACCCATGGGTTGGTACAGGCCTTGGTCAGCGAAGCCTCTTTTAGTGCTGGGTGACAGGCAGAGCAGAGACTCATAAATCATTGAAGTGCTGAGAATAAGGAACTGCTGAGTGCACTATTTGGGACATCTACATCACCCCCTTAAAGGCCCAGAGAAACTTACGGAAGAGAAGGTGGAAAGATGTAAGAACCAGAAGATGGGAAACAGTACTAAAAATGTTGTCTTCTAGATATGACGTAGCGATTACACTGACAAGCACGCAACATCTGTGATCACCTGCATGTACACACACACAAAAACAAAAAAAAACACACAAAAACACACACACACACAAACACACACCATGAAAGTTAGGAGAGACCAGTTAGGACTGGGAAGGACACAAGAACATGCAATCAGAATGCATTTCATACAAGTTATAAACAGTCAAAAAATTAAAAATATTTCATAACTAGACAAAAGTCACTCATGAGGGATCTTACAAGCCACATTTAGAGGTTTGTACTTGGCCAGGAAAGTAAACAAACGGCCAGCAGAAAAGGACTGGTGTGGTCAGGTGTATGTGCAAAAAAGTGTTTTGATAAAATGTTTATCTCTAGTTTCACAGTTTCTTTTCAAAGGAAAAATGCAGAGAACACACTCAACATCACTTATAATCTCACTACCAAAACACAGTTCTTAATGTTCTGGGTTGTGCCTTTCGGAGAGACTAACATGGAGTCAGGTGAAAAGGCCAACCTTATTTCCTTCTCTCTTCCCACCTATTCCACACAGAGCACCCAGCGTGGCTGCGGTCTTCGACATAGCTAGCTGTTCTCAACCAGGTACCCAGTGGGTACTCAGCAACTCAGTTCTGACACTCTGCCATAGGCCGAGAGCTTGGTCCCACAAACTCCCTCCCTTCAGCTGTGGGTCATAAGTCCCGGCCTTCCATATTTCTAAGCAGCAACCTATGAACCAGGGTTCCCTCGATGCCCTTCTTAAGTTCAGTTAAGTTGCTAGGGTGGCGCGTGACTCAGAGGAACACCCACTTGCCTGTTTATTACAATATGATGATGAGCAGCTGGGGAAGGGTGTTGAGGGGCGTGGGGTGCACAGTTTTCCTGGGTCCCTCGCAGCAACACTTACTGTCAGCTGTTGAGAAACTTGTTCCACAGTTTTCACAGGGCTTGATCTCCAGCCCTGACCCTGCAGGGTGAGTAGAGCCAAAGATGGCAAACCTCTAACCACACTGTCTTTGAAGGGTCTAGCCCCCCTCCCGAGCTGTCTGGGGACCCATGCTAAACCATCCCATCCACACACAATCAGGAGCCTGAAAGGGGCTGATTGAGTTTCAACGCATCTACTTTAGATAAGTGCATTCTATATAGGTCTGGGAACCCGGTCACTTAGCAGATTCCAGGGGTTGTAGGAGCTCTGTGACAGGAGTCAAGAACAAAGACTAAACCTACTTCATGTAGCTTATGAGTACCTAGTGTGTGCAAGATTCATTATAGATGTTTACATATTTACCACAACACTAAGTTACCTGGTTCATGCGTACTACAGCTGTGGGGCTGCATTTCCAGGTGACATAAGAACATCTTTATTGAAGCATCACGTGTCTGTAACACCAGAGTTTGACACTCTGCCTGTGTGCACCACTGAAATAGTTGATATGGAGCATGGAGAGGTGGACCTTTGCAAAAAAATAAAAAAATAAAAAGGCTATGGGATAATAAGTTTCTTGCACTTATTATCATGTGAGAGATACATGTGAATGTGTAGAATTAATACTCAGGAAAGAAATCTGGGCTTGAACTAGAAACTTTGGGGTTGATACTTCCCCTGGAACAGAAACACTGAAAAAAAATGGCCATGCCCCAGGAAGAGGATAGAGCATGACATAATTTAAGAAGAAGACCACAGAATGACATTACTAGAGACTTCCTCGGCAAGGGAGGGTGAAAGGAGAACCATGAAGCCAGACATCCCGGACATCATCAAGTGTTGGATGGTTAGAGGCCAATCAGGTGATCATGGCAGAGAGAACAGACTCAAGGCTTTTACGAAGAGGGCGAGGGACCGTGCCTGCAAAAGTGGATGGAAAGTGACAGTCAATTCAGCCTGCAGTTCTTTAGGAAACTTGACCAAGAAGGAAGGGTTCTTGTGGTTAATTGATTTTGCTGTATTTTTAAGGACTGGAGAAAATAGCCTATTTTTATGAAGGAAGGGAGCCTGAATATAGAATAATAAATATAGAGGTTAGAGAAGGAGTGAACAAGGAGAAAGATCTTAGGCAAGGGCTGTGTCAGGAAACACTCTGGTTGTCACAGCTAGGCCACCAAGCATTTAGTAAGTTCTGAGCAGACCTTCTAGGAATGCCTCACAGTGCACAGGACAAAACCCCAGACCCTCACGTGTAAGAGTTAATGTGGCCCAAGTGTTAAGTGTTGAGATCAAGACACCTTATTCTACAAGAAGAAATCTTGGGTTAAGACATAATGTGGGTGCTGACATACTAAGTGGAGTGTGAGGAGATAGAAGATATGTTGGCCACTTAGGGGTGTCTTTTAGCAGGGGAACACTGCTGGAAGCTTCTCTGAGGGGCTCCTGGTTTGTACAGTCCAGTGGTCAGGGAGTCTGCTGTGAGGATCTGCTCACACATCAAGGGGACAGGGTAGCAGTTACTTGGCATACCCACCCATACTTGTGCCTAGCTCAGATTCCACTCTGGCCTCCTCAAGGGCCTCTGTGATGTTTCAAGACAGCATTTCTGAAAAATGTGAGTTCAAGTTTGGGACAGACCAGGGTTTGAGGCTGGGCTATGTAACTTGGTTTCTCAGGCAAGATTCCCCATCATGATTTCCCAACAGGATTCATACTATGTAAAATGGCCAGAATGCCTGCTTTAGTGGGACCCACGGCTGTCTTCTACCAGAACCTCTTTTTCTGTAGTATACCACATGATTAATTAGTAATCATCATTTTTTTTTAAAAAAAAAAAAAAGAAGAAGATTTTTAGATACAATTAATTGCTCGATGATGTTGCCCACTTCTTTAATCCCAGCACTTGGGAGACAGAGGCAGGTGGATCTCTTTTAAGTTCAAGGCCAAGCTGGTCTGCAGATTGAGTTCCAGGCCAGCCAACACTACACAAAGAAACCCTGCCTCACCCCACCCCCCACAAACCAACAATATTAATTTTTATAATTCGTTAAGTCCAATAGAACCAAAAGATGTTAATTTCAGATTGTAATCAGTATGAAAAGCTAGTGAAACGTCTTGCATCCCACACAGTAGGAAAGCTGAAAGACAAAGGGAGAAAGATGAACAGCTGATACTACTTTTGACAATGTACTTAATCTAATGTAATCAAAATGCTAATTTGTCAGCATCAAAAAATGCCAGCGAAGTGTAGGGTGGCACACACCTGCAATCACCATATTTGGGAGTAGAGGCGAAAGGACCAGGAAGGAGTTCAAGGTCATCTCACGCTGTAGAGCAGTGAGTTCACGGCCAGCCTGGGCTATCTGAGAGCCTGCCTCAAAAACTGATTCAGTATCTCACAGTCTTTTACTCACAAGCAGTTTGGTGCTCTGGTGTGAGCTGTGTATTTCTACCTTTTTGTTTTGTTTTGTTTTGTTTTTCGAGACAGGGTTTTTCTGTGGTTTTGGAGCCTGTCCTGGAACTAGCTCTTGTAGACCAGGCTGGTCTCGAACTCACAGAGATCCGCCTGCCTCTGCCTCCCGAGTGCTGGGATTAAAGGCGTGCGCCACCACTGCCCGACCCTATTTCTACCATTTTTGACACAGGGAATGCGCATCTCTATTTTTATCTTGTCTTTTAAGTCTTAGGTAGCGTACAGTTGAAAATGTAGATTTGAACTGGAAAGACGGCTCTGTGGGTAAAGTACTGTGGCACAGTCATGAAGAGCTGAGTTTGGGTCCTCAGGACCTCTGTGAAACCCATGTGTGGCAGCATGCACACACAAACTCAATGCTGGGGGTGACTGAGACGGGGGGGGGGGGGGGGGGGGGGAGAATGGGCTTATTGGAAACCAAGTTTCAGTTCAGTGAGTCCCTGTCTACAAAAAGTAAGGAGGAGAAGTAGTGATGGAGACATCCTAACATCAAACAAGGGTCCTTTACACCTCTTTGTGAACATACACACATATACACACACATACACACATACACACACACACATGAAAACGTAGGCTCATTCATGTACCCCAGTTGTTCCCCATATACTTAGAGGTTTTCCATAACATTAAATAAATAATATGTCAAAGCCTTCAAAGTGGCATGTTTTCTTAATGTTTTATTTTAATTAATTAGAACTAAGTCTAGGAAAACATTCTACTTTGTCATTGCACTTAATTAAAACCAAGTCAAACCAAAAGCTCCATTTTATACTTGGAGCCCCAGCCAAGTGCTTATGAGTGAGTCTCCGTGACAAGTGGCTACTGTATTGCACGGGTGAGGTTTAAAGACTAATCAGGTAACTTAAAAAATAAAACACTTACTTGTTTGTTTATTTACTCAGTGTGTATGTGTGTGTGTGTGCGCACGCGCGTGTGTGTGTGCGTGCGTACACTCAGGTCAGAAGATAATTTTTGAGAATCACTTTCCCTCTACCTTGTGGGTCCTAGGGATTGAATTCAGGGCGTCAGATGAGGCAGTAGGTGCCTTTACCTGATGAGTCAGCTATTCAGCCCTAGTGAGCTCTCTTCTAGGAGAGACTATTATCGTCAAGACCCAACCAACTTCTCCTATTAACTACCCAGCCCCAACTTTCCAACAGTCAAATTCACCCCCTTGGGGGCAGAAATCTGACTGACCACTCCCAATACAAAACATCTACCCAGACCTCCATCCTATGTTCTTTCATCGGGAAACTGTACTTTAAGTAGAGGGAGAAGAATGTGAATCCTATACAGACAACCACAGGTATCCCACTGTGGATAAGACACAAGCTCATTCTTTAAATTTTGGCTAAAAAGATGCCACTAGAGAATCCAGGGAGAGGTTGGAAGATGCACATGGAGGACGCAGACATTGCCCGAGTGTTTAATTCACAGGAGCATTTTATACAGTTGTATGATTTAATATTAACCACAGTCTAGTGCCCGAGACATTAGCTCCCTTTGCAGAGGAGCAAGTTGACTCAGAGACTATGCTATCACAAGGTGACTCATCTCGCGTGAAATGGAACGAAGTTTGAACACAGTTGTATCTCGCTCGGCCCAACAACCCAGTTCTTACCTCTGTACAAGGCTTTCAGACATTAACCAATTGAGAGCCCAGTCAAGGGTGATCAGAAATTTGCCAAACCAAGAGCAGGAAAGGGAGGAAATGGTCCAAACCAGATGCATGTAGAACTCCCGCGAAGACCTAGAGATGGGGCTGACTAACAGGTGGCACACACATGTCAAAGACACTAGGCAGGGTGACCCTTGGGTAAGGAGATGTTTTGGGGTATTTTTTGTTTTGCTTTGGGTTTATTTGAAACAGGGTTTCTCTGTATAACCACCTTGGCTATCCTGGAACTCACTCTGTAGACCAGGCTGGCCTTGAACTCACAGAGATCTGCCTGCTTCTGCCTTCCAAGTGCTGGGAATAAAGGTGTGCGCCACCAGACCCAGGTAAGAGTGAGACGTTTTATGGTCACACTATGGTCTTCTCTAGAAGTTATCTGACCTTGACTGATGCCGTCCCACTGGTGGGAGCCTCCTAGGACCTGCTTTATATGATTTTCCTCTTTCCTTGTATTCTAAGCACAGAGGTTGTAGCAGGGCCCAGACCTTAGCTGGTCCCCAGACCTCAGCACAACTGACTCCATGATGGAAGTACCACCCAGGCCATAAAACTCAGCACACAGACAGTTACCACTTGCCAAAACAAAAACAAAGACCTAATCCATCAAAGTCCATAGTACTGGAAATGTCCCTGGGTCAAACGGGTTACCAAGGGGGCACTGGGACCAGCTTGGGAGGGACCCTAACCTTGCTTTGTAGCTTCTGCAGTTCTGCTTCCGGCTAACTGTTCTTGTTGACTGCAGTATATCAACCCAGAACAAGGATTTGTGCTTTTAAACTCACCCTGAGAAAGGCTCAGAGCTACACTGGGATCCCAAACACCCAGAATAGTTGCCTGCAGGCTAATAAAGATTTTCTATCTGCTTAAACCCAAGTCTGAGCAGTCTTCCCTGGTGAATACCCCACAACAAGGTGTCTAAACAATGGTCTGACCTTTAGTAAATCTTTTCCTGTTCGGCGACAGCAAAAACGAGCTATGTGACTAACCAACTCCCTTGCCTGAGCTACTCATATTACAAGATAAAATGAGTTATAGATTAATTTGGAGATATTTAAGCGCCTGTTGAGCAGCAGCAGGCACACAACGGCCCAAAACACAAAGCCAGAGCCACTAGGGAGAAGCTCCAGCTTGTTAATGATAAAGCCAGATAAATGTCACTCTCGGCGCAGACTTTTTAATAGTTCTTTAAAAATAAAAACTACAAGTATTCAGTTGTGTTTCCTAAGACATTTCCTGTTTACAGGGTGAACATTCTAACAGCTGTGTTAAAAATTGTGGCTGAAGAGCTTCAGGATCAGTTTGCCTTTTGAAGTTCCTGGGTGCCAACCTTGGGGATTACTCCCACAGAGGTGAAGACCAGGCCTCCCAGCTGTTCTGAGATACACCCACAGCATCCTGTGATAACTCCACGAGGACGACAGGCCCATGAAGGTCCAGAGGTCAGTCTACCTCTGTGGAGCATGTGATTGAATTGGAAAGACCGGAAACAAGGGTTTTCACGGTACTATATTTTTTTCTTACGGAAGTCCGGCATTTCACGGCAGCTGAGCAGCATTTACCAGGCACAGATCAGTACTAAACCTCTCAACAGGCCCTGCTTTCTCTCACGGCAGTCTCTCTGCCCTGGAAAAGTACAAAACAGCAGGCTACTTCCCTGGCTTCTGGAGCCATGCCCAATTATTTATTCTCTGGAACAAGGAGTCCACCCCTGGAAGTAATGGGTAAATTGTTATGCTTATTTTTGAAATTTATAAACCAGGCTTGGTGGCACATACCTGTCTATAATCCCAGTGTTTGGGAGACAGAGGCAAGTGGCAAAAATAAATACAAACTCATAATTACAGGTCAATGGGTTAAAAAAAAAAAAGTTACATTAACAGTGAAATCTTTTCCCGGTTCTAATAGGTTGTACTTAGGAGGGGGTTGGTACAAAAGAAAACAAAGAAGGCCAGCAGGATAGACAGCTCAGTGTGTAAAGATATTTGCCACAAAAACCTGGTGACCTGAGTCTCATCCCTGAAATCTATGCGAAGGTGGAAGGAGACAGCCAAGAGTACAAAGTTGTTCGTGACCTCTGCATGCAAACTTTGGCAATGCACCCACACATGTCAATCATACACATATATACACAACAATAATGACAATTTTAAAGGAACTGTTGCATAATAACAATGAGTAAGCAAAACAAGATACGCAACTGAAACCGTGCATAGAAGCTGGGGATGCTAGCAGCAGGAATTTGCTTGCCAAGCTCACCCAAGGCCCCCCTGGATGTGAGTACCAGGAAAAAAAAACATAGAAAAATTATTAGAAAGATTTTTTTTCATTACTTTGAATTGACTTAGTGCTTCACATACACTATGCAAGCTCTTTGTCAATGAGTTCCATTCCCAAGATTTTGCTAAAAAAGATATCAGACTGGTGGTAACCTTAGTTTGTAGAGGCTTGCCCAGAATGCGTAAAGCCCTTTGTTCAATTCCCAGAACCGCCTAAAGCAGGTGTGGTCACTCAGGAGGTGGAGACAGGATGAGAAACTAAAGGTCATCCTCCCCTGCTTTGTGAATACTAGGCCAGCCTAGGCTACATCAGACCTTATCTCAAAATAACAGTAACAACAATAATAATTAAGTTAATGTTCAATCGATACATTTAAAAGGATGAACTAAGGTTCATGGTTTTTAATGCCTCTGGGGCAATTCATATATGAATAGGGAAGCATTTATGACTAACTTCTGGTTAATTCTGGTATGGTCACCAGAAAGCCATTCTATCATAAAAGAAGGAAAAGTAGTATCTCTTAGACCCGAGGAGGTTAACACCAAATTTGAGTCTCATTCAGATCAAATCCTGGACCTGAAAGGATGAACTATTTGTTGATCATAAAAAGCTCTTTATCTGGGTCTGGAAAGACAGACAGCTCAGCAGTAAGAGCTCTCGCATTCAGTTCCCAACACCCAGATGGCACCCGTGACTGTCTGGACCTCCAGTTCCAGGGACTTTCTACACTGCTGTCCCCACGAGACTCTGCAACTTCCCACTGAAAACCGAGAAAAGTAGGCAACTAGTAGCTTCTTCCCTTCTTTGCTATATTATCTTTCTAATATTGAAAGCAGCAGGGGTGAATAGAGATGGCGTATGTGCTCGTGTGGACCAGAGGGGATGGGTACTGAGAGATAAGTCTGTCCCTAGTTGCTCCATGCTGGCCTCATTAGTTGTGGGGGATGGATGTCCTTTCTGGTCTTGGTTTAATCCTCCCCTTTCAAGTCTGGACACCTGCTTTCCTTACCTATCTGAGATCTAGGGGAAGGACTGCCAGTGAGAGACTTCATTTTTTAGATATTGAAAAAAAATCACATCAAATAAAAAAAATTCTATCTGTAGCTATTTTAAAACTACATCATGTGATTTTTAAAATGTCATGGGGGAAACAAAAAAGGAACACCGAGAGAGTATGCTATATGAAATATTTAAACTATAAAGCCAGCAAGGCTGGTGGCTAGGGCGTTGAATTAGATAGAGGTGGCAAGCTTAAATCAGAAGCATGCTGCTAAGGATCAGTAGTTACAGATACTTACTGAAGCTGTTTATCGTCCCCCTGATGGGGGCAAAGCAATCATAGGGTTTGTAATGGAGGTATAGGCCACCAAGACATGATGTAATTTTTATCTATTTTTGCCACAGGCAAAACAATTTTCTCTGTAGTGACTAAATCTCCTCCTGCCTTTAGCAAGTGGTGGGTGTCCTCATGCCAACCACTAAACACTCGGGACTCAGCTTCCTAGTTCTCTAATGGGAGAAGCTGGTTCTTTGAGCTCTGATTATCTGTGTTTCTCCAAGAGGAAATGTTTAGGTAGGTGAAGGGGATGGATTTTGTGTCACACTTTCTCTATAGAGATTTTTAATTATAAAGCGCATTATGATTTTATGCACCACTGACAAAGAAAAATCCCCAGCAACAAGACTGTGGTCTGATGCTTTACCTATAACCCCAGCACCCCGGAGTCTGTCACACCCACTGCCTCCACGCTCTGAAACAGGAGCCGGCTCTTCCCACTCACTCTCCACTGAATCGCCTTGTGTTTCTTAGAAGATTATTGTGTGCGTGTATCTCGGTAACAAAGCACAGCGCAATTTTAGTTGTGGGTGTCTTTCTTTTTCAGTTCCCTTAACACATTTAGCTCTTGCTTAAAAATAATAATTTGTAGAATTTTTAACCATGTCTTCCATGACTATTTCCCTTATTAACTTCAAATCCACATGCCATTATTTACTTGCCTTCAGCAAACACAGTGACTTTGCCTCTTAATGCCAACGCATGGTGCAATTTTTTTTTTGTAATTTAAACAGCAACTCAGCCCAACATGTTATTACCAACAGTGCACTTAACTCGACTGAAGTCATGACAGCCTGAACGGCGATGACTAAACTTTAAGCCTGGGCAGACCATGACAATGACGTCACGACTGCAGTCTGATGTCTGTATAAGCAGTTTGACTGCAGAGATGTTGTGGCACGCGTGGGACAGCAATGTGGGGAGAGTTGCGAGTGTATTTTAAAACCGACGAGCAGCAAAGTCTTACTCACCGTCCGTAATGGCATTCTGGCAAAGAGTAAGTTTTCAGCAAGCATCTTCAGGTTGTTGAAGGGCTGAATGAAAGGGTGGGCAAACAAAGAAGGGAGCAACTGATGGGAAATTCTGAAAAGCACCCCTCTACTGTGTTTTTATGGGTTTATTTTATTTTAATATTATGCTTGTGTGTGTGTGTGTGTGTGTGTGTGTGTTCATGCGAGTGTGAGGGTAGTGCTCACAAGGCCAGAAGGCAACTGTAGAACCCCTGGAGCTGGGTTTACAGGCAGTTGTAAACCATTGAACATGGGTACTGAGAATCAAACTCATGTCTTCTGGAAGAGCAACAATCACTCCAAGTTGCTGAGCTATTTCTTCTGCTGTTCCCATTCTCATCCCATCCCCCTTTAAGCAGAATCTCTCTTTGAAGCTCTGGCTGGTCTGGAACTTGCTCTGTAAACCAGGCTGGCCTGGAACTCACAGAGATCTTCCTGCCTCTGCCTTCTGAATGCTGGGATCAAAGGTGTGTGCCACCACACCTGGCTTTCCAGGTTCTCACTCTGCAGTTGCCCTGGAATTCGTGGTGGTGCTGAGGTTGTAGATGTGAGACAGCACACCATGAGAGTCTCTTTTCCAATGGGAAATTGTCGTCCAACCTGAAGTCACCAGATCAAGCTGGGGCCTATTCACCCCCCCGTCTGGGTCACAGTTCCCCTTATCTCGCCCTCCCCGTCTTGAACAGACTGTGAAACTCTAAGGTCTGTGTAGGTGACGTGTAACCTTAGATAACTTGCTTCCACCAGTAGCCTTGGCTTGTCCAGTTCTCGGATCTCTTCTTCCTTGGCCTTTTCAACCCTTTGCAGCTGCATTATCCAGTCAAGGGCCACACGGCTGCTCAGGCTCTGTCTTTGGGTAACCCTGGAGCGGCTGCTAAGCTGCTCTTCCCGCCTCCCTTCCCAGGTGCTAGTTTAGCCATCTCTGCTTTGCCTCAAGCGCCCAACACTGTCACTTTCAAGCTGAGAAAATCAACCGACTTCCTATTTCATGAGAAAATGACAGTCACTCAATTGACTCCCCCCCACTGCCCTGCCAGCACCTAACCATGCTATCAAATTCTCTTTTCCTTTTTCTCTCCTGAACTGTGCCTGTGCCTCAAGAGGATCTCGCTCTGTGAGCTCACCCCTCGGCTCTTTTCCTCCAACTTCCCCCTTTGCTTGGTGTTTTCCGAGAGTACATAAAGATTCCCGTTTCTACTCTCATTAGAAACATGACCGGCAGCCGGGTGGTGGTGGTACAAGCCTTTAATCCCAGCACTCAGGAGGCAGAGGTGGGCGGATCACTGAGTTCCAGCTCAGCCTGGACTAAAGAACAAATTCCAGAACAGTTAGGACTATGTAGAGAGACCCTGCATCAAAAAAAAAAAAAAAAAAAAAGTAAATAAAAATAAAAACTGTTGGCCTCTATTCTCCTGGCTCTAGCTGCTTCTCTTTCAACTTTGCTGTCTCTTACTGTTGGCTTCATGTTCACTTCCC
Source organism: Alexandromys fortis (assembly GCF_014885135.2). Lineage (NCBI taxonomy): Eukaryota > Metazoa > Chordata > Mammalia > Rodentia > Cricetidae > Alexandromys > Alexandromys fortis. The sequence goes on from NW_026068331.1 coordinate 77,986, forward strand.
ACTCACTCAGAAGTCAATGTGCCCATTTTGCTGACAAAGTTGTCCTCCAAGGTAACAAGTCACCTAGGCCTGGTGTATCTTTCCCTGACCTGACCTCTCCATTGTATTTAGTAATTTTACAATTACTAAATTGTAATTCCCTTTGACATTTCTTTCCTTTGGCTCTTTCTTCGTTTTTCCTGTATTTCTTTGCTGTTTTGAGTGTGTGTGTGTGTGTGTGTGTGTGCGCGCGCGCGTGCGCGTGTGCCCACGCACATGTGTGTGTACTATATATGCCTGCTATGTTGGCTGTGTGCACAGACTCAGGTGCAGATGCAATGGAGGCCAGAGATAAACCTCTGCTGTATTTCCTCAGTCATTCTCCCCCTTTATGTTTCGAGAAAAGGTCTTTCACTTAACATGCAGCTGATTTAGTAGGCTACGCTCGTTCACAAGTGAGCTTCAGGGTTTTGCCTGTCCCTGTCAGACAATCCCGCCACCAGTGCTGGGTTTCAGCTTTTTGCACGCATTCTGAGGAGCCAAATTCATGTTCTCATGTTTGAGAGACAGGCACTTTAGCAACCAAGCCAACGTCCCAGCCCTGCTTTGTTCCTTGCTCAGACAAGACTCTCTGCTTTCAGCTATTGGCACTGCCTGGTCAATATAAAGGCTTTTTTTGGTGATCTTCTATCAAAAAAATGAATTCTGCTTACCACCTACAGCTTCAAGCCTGCATGCCCAACCAAAAACTCCTCCTACATTGATGACAAGAAGTCTCAAGTTAGACGCATCATCTTTGCCCATCACCCTGCTGCTCTGCATGCAAGGGGCTCAGCATCACCATCCACACAAGGGACAAGTTGGAAATGAAACCATTCCCTTGGATTCATTCCTCTGCGCCCCGCATCTCTGGTCAGGTACATGGGTATCAGGGTCTGTGACCTGAGACCTTTGGATCCACTCTCGTTGCTTCTACTTAAGCTGAGGACTTTGTTCACTGACATTTGGATCATAGTGCTGGACTAATTGCTCCTTCTCTGACCTACCTGCCACACTATGCCGGTGGCCAGATGACTTCTAGAGTAATCTTTCTAAAATTTAGAGGAAACTAGAGAATGTTGTTTCCAGGCTTAAGGTACACTGCTGTTTTCTCACCTTAACTATGTATGTTTCTCCAAGATTTTATCCCAACCTACCTTTCACCAATACTCTGTACTGGGCTGTATTCCAGTGAAGATGCGCTTCTAGGCACTTCCCAGCTTTTCCAGAGCTGCTCTACTCTCTGCAATGAACTGTTTCCTCTGCCTGCACCTCCATTCACTCCATGGAGAATCCCTTTGCTTCGTGCCCACCTGTTTAACTATTAAGCCCAGCTTCGAGACTTAGCACTTCTCTTATTCCTTCTGGACAGATCAATTTTTACTTTCTCTAGACTCACATGCCATTTTGTACCTCTTACCATATTCAGTTTCATTTTTAACTTTTCTGCATCAAAAACCATGGCAAATTGGGCCAGGAATGCAGCTCAGAAGCAGAGTGGTAGTTTACCGTGCATGCACGACACGGGTTCAAACCCAGCACGACCAAAATAAGTCACTGTAAATCATTAGTTTTAATTTTATATTGAAGCTATTTTTTTTAACGATTTGAATTCTTCTGTTTGTTTGTTTTTGAGACAGGGCTTCTCCATATAGCCCTGACTGTCATGGAATTTGCTCTGTAGAGCAGGCTGGCCTCAAACACAGAGGTTCACCTGCCTCTGCCTCCTCAATGCTGGGATTAAAAGTGTGTGCCAGTACACCCAGCCTCTATTTTAGTTCTTAAAGACAATATGTAATTCTCAAGCACAATAAAAAATATCCTTATTCACGTTGATACCCTTGGTTCTACATCACTCATTCCAGTGGACACACACTATTCTAGCGTATGAATATTCCATTATCTACATAATCTATCCGGTTTTATTTGCTGCCGTTTTGACACAGTATACGTATTGGGGCATGATCCCTGGTACAGATGGGAAAGAAGCTTCCTACCGCTTTCTTGGAGACTCACACTCCTGCCAATGGGGAGCTCTATCTGCTTTGTCAACTTTCCTAGTTCCTGCCCACACCTCCCCCAGTGCCAGGCACTCTTCTGTGGTGTGAAGATTAGATGTGAATAAAAGGAGGTTTCTGGTCTTAGGCAAATACATTCTAAAGGAAGTGGAGTGGGATGTAAACAATGACCCATAGAGCTATAAGCTCCCACATATATTCAGACGTTTTCTTCCTTAGTTTTAAAAATCTGGTGTATAGAATGATATGTGAATATTTTAGTTTAGCTTATAGCCACTTCTTTTTTTTTATAGCCACTTCTTAATACACTTGACCAGTTACTACTAATTTTAATTCACCAATATGAGTATGCCTTTTAGGTTTGTTGTTGGGGAGCTTTTTGAGATAGGGTGTCAGTGTGTTATCCAGGCTGGTCTTGAACTTGTGATTCTTTGTTTCTCTGGTGCCAGGGCACAAGTATATGATGCCATACTCACTAGAAAACATCTCTAATAATTAAAAAAACTTTTAAATTCTGTGTATGTATGTGTGGAGTGGGTATGTGTAAGTGTGTGCAGGAGCCCAAGGAAGCCAGAAACATTAGAACCCCTGGAGATGGCATCACTGGCAGTTGTGAGCCACCTGATATGGATGCTAGGAATCAAACTTGGGTCTTCTGCAAAGGTAGTAAGTGTCTTGACCATTGAGCCATCTCTCCAGATCCTAGAAACATGTTTTTCTGCAGGAGTGAGGGGTTTGGGACTGAGTCTAAGTGTGTGGTTTTAGGTGACCTGGGACTCACTATATGTAAGTCAGGCTGGCCTGGAAATCAACAGAGGTCTGCCTGCCACTGCTTCCCAAGTGCTAGGATTAAACGTCTATGCCACTATGGCTAGTAAAAAATTCATATATGTGTACACACAAGCACACGTGCACACACACCTTACAGTTTCCAATTATTGGTTTCTCCTATTTCAGAACACAAGTAGTATTTACATTTTAACTTTGTATGTATGGGTTTTGATAAACTCTTCCTAATAATTTGTAGTTTGTCTATTGATTATGAATACAATTATTTATTAATTCCTTTCAAATCCTTACACACTTAATTTCTTTTCATATACAGTTCTTGTTTTGACCTCCAGGAGTAAGCCAGTAGATAATGAGGGATGGTCTCACAAATATTTCATTATTAAGTATACGTGTATATTCTATTGTATATGAATGTATACCACCTATCAAGTTAAGAAAGTTTCTTCTCTAAGTTTGCTGATACTATTTACTGTGAGCTGAAATGCAGAAAATGTTTTCTCTTCATACACTGAAATGCTTTACATTTTTCCTCCTCCTCGCATAGCGGTGAATTAATGTGCTGTCTAATGTCCTAATTACGTGCTGAGAGAAGTCTGAACAAATGGTAATTCGAATTCACCGCCGAGTTTACTTTTCTAAAGTTTAGCATCTGTATTAAATGAGGGATGGCTCTACAACTGAGTCTATAATTTCTCTTCCTTCTCTTTCCTTTGGGACCAAGATTCTACCCACATCATAAAGTAAGTTGTGGCTCTTTTTCTTGCTTCTTTTCTCCGGTGCCTTATTTTCTATATGCCAGACTAGATTTTATAAGACTATGGTGAGCTCTTAGGCAGTTGACGGCATTTCCTTACAAACCCTCGGGCCCTGATGTGCTTTACTTATACTTTATTTTGTTTTGCAGTAAGAGGTTAAGTTACCAGCACAACCGCTTAAAAATAGCAATAGTTCTTGAATTAGATTTTCTATTTCTTCTTGAGTCCATTCTGGTAAGTTACATTTTTCTAAGGAACTGGGTACTTCACGTAAGTGTTCAAATTTATGTGTGTAAAGTTTATGGCATTCTTATTTTATAATTTCTATTACATATATAAGAATTTTCTTTTTTAATTCTTCTTAATTTTATTAGTCTTTACAGTGTGCCAACCCTTTTCTTGACCCTTTCTATTATAATTTATTGAATATTATTGATTTCTATTATCTATCATTTGTATTCTTCTGTCTTCCTCTGTGTATGCTATTATCGCTATATCCTGAGCTCAGCACTTAGCTCTTTAATTTCTGATGTTTCTCATTTTCTAAACAAGCATTTCTCCTGGTAGAACCTTAAAACAGATCTTTATTTGTTATTTACCACTGTATACATTTTCTAACTTTGGTTTTGATTTGTTCTTTCACTTGTCAATTACGATTATTCCTAGAGTTACTTAAAATTGTGCTTTATTGGTAGAGTCAGGTGGACCTTGACAGAGGTTAACCTGGTCTATGGAGGGAGTTCCAGGCTGTCAGGGCTACATACTGAGGCCCTGTCTTAAAAACAAAACAGACAATTAAAAAAACAGTATTTTGGTTTTGTGTTGCAGTTCATTTTCTTTTCCCAAGTTTCAACCTCGAGTTTTAAGATGTTTAGCAAGCCCTCTGCCACTGCACCTTATCTCTAGGGCATGATATTCTCCTAAAGCTATCTGAAAGTGATTTTTTTTAACATTTCTAAATGTATGGTGTTGTTATTTTTATTGACCAAAGGATGTAATCTACATGATGCTAATGTCTTTTTGCCGGGGCCGTGACAGTGGCATGAGTCCTCAAACTCCTGCGTTCTTCTAGTTCAGCAAACACACGGCTTCAGTCACACACCGTTCTGTATTTCTCAGTTTCCAGTAACGTGATTGCTCTTAGCAGCTATATGTGTTCTCTAAAGCGTGGACATACCAGCCTCATAAGAAGGAAAAAAAAGTCCAATGTAAATGACCTCAAAATTCATCACGAATCGCAATCAATAGCTTCTTTTTCTCAGAACTGAAGAGTTCCATTGAATTCTGCAATCACTTCTCAGAAGTGGCCTCTAGCCCACGCCCCAGCAGCTCTGGACCTAGACAACTGGCTCTAGCATTAGGTATTTCAGAGAATATTTGTCTGATAAAAGAATGCATAATTAGAAAGGAATGAATATCCCCCAGTGGGTTTGCGTTCATTTCGCAAGCCCTTAAACTACCATCGAATGACAAATGTCACAAACAGTAATTCAATAAATACTCTTTCCAAAGAAACTGGAGCCAGCACAAGAAAGGGTTGCAGCACCAGCAGAAGCACCAGGCATGACACATTCCTAGGGAGAACGATTCTGGAGCCTTTCAAATGTATACTCACCATCCTTCTGGAGGACCTGACACATGGTCTCTCGGTCTTGTTTGCTTTGTGGGTGCTGGAGAACTGAACCTAAAGCATAGTAGGCAAGAACTCTCCTATTGAGCTGTAACCCCAGTGCCACACATGCCTATGTTCATAACACGAGCAACGTCAGACTGTTCTGAACAGCAGCCACCCCATACTAGAGGTGGTTCATAGACTGAATCTAGATGCACGTGTGTATTTTGGAGGCAGGGGTCAAAGAATAAGTTGAACGATCAGACTGTGTGTTGTAAGCTGTGCTTAACTGTCCTGTAATTGTGCCTTCCACCCTGTTCTTGGCCAAGTCAGCATTGTCTGGGTGTGGTTACTCAAAAATATTCCCAAGGAGCAATGACGCTTCCTCTGGATTCCTGAACACATCGTCTCTGTTGTTGAGAACTTGGGGCTGTGTGTCCAGGACTCTCAATGAAGTTTTAATCAAAGCCCTGTTTCCTTTCCATTGTTGCTTTTGGAGTGGCCTTGCTCGGGAGTTCTGGCACCGACAACAGCACCTCCCTGAAGTTTTCCACAGCGGTCCTTGGATCTCTGCCCCACCCCCTCCCATCTGCGGGCCCTACTTCCTCTCTTCTCTATTTTGGCACCATTGGGAGTGGCTCTTCTCAGTAAAGTGGCCGAAGAGTAATGAACCCAAAATACCTAAGTAATAAATGAGTCACAGAACTTCCACAGCTGCCTGTGTTGAGGGTAAATAGTAGAGAGGAGGTAGCAGCAAGGGTGGGGACAGTAGAGGTGGATGACAGAAGGCTGAGGGGGATGGAGGGGGCAGGGAACTTGGTTGGCTCATGAAGGTGAGATCAGCACTGTGGCCTGTCACACCCTGGCTGACTCAAGCTAAGCCGGGCCCCTTGGGAACTGCTAATACTGGGCTGTCTAGTAAACCTCAGCTGGACAAGACTCTTCACTGATCCCCCCCCTCTTCTGTTTCTAAGCTCTGAGTCCCGGAGTCTGGAATTCTCAAAGCTGCTACAAGGCTGCTAAGCCGGGATCCAAAATGGAATTTCTCCAGGCCAGCCCATTTCTAGATTTATAATATCTCAGTATCAAGGATTAGGACCAAATTTAAGTTTCCTTTGTACTGTTTTGTTTACTAAGCTTTTAGAAATGATCGTATCATGTGTGTGTGTGTGTGTGTGTGTGCGTGTGTGTGTGCGCACGCGTGTGTGCACGCACGCATGCATGAATGATATTGCATATATGTGAATGGCAGAGGAAAGCTTCTGGAAGCTGGTCCCCTGTCGCTGGATTTTCTTCTACTCTAGCCTCATGTTGGAACACCAAACGTTGTTTTTTTTACTCTTTGCCTCCTTTTACTCTGACTTTTTTTGAGGGAGGGGGTCTGCCACCCATCTCCCAAATCAATCACTATGGAGTTATTCTTTCTTATAAATGTCTGGCCTTACCTTGACTTGTTTCTTACCCGTGTTTTTAACTTAGTTAGTCCGTCTACCTTCTGCTTTTCTCTATTTCTGTGTACCTCTCTTCTTACTCCGTGACTTGCTGTGTAGCTAGGTGGCTGGCTCCTGGTGTCCTCCTCTCCTTCTTTCCTTGCTCCTCCTTTTTTTCCCTCCCAGATTTTTCCTCCTTTTGATTCTCTCTGCCTGCCAGCCCTGCCTATCCTTTCTCCTGCCTCACTATTTGCCATTCAACCCTTTATTATACCATCAGGGAGTTTTAGATAGGCAAAAAATCACAACTTCACAGAGTTAGACAAACACAACATAAAAGAATACAATGCATCTTTGTATCAATAAAAAAAAGTTCACAGCATAAACAAATGTAACACATCTTAAAATAATACTCTACAAAAGTCCTTTCCTTCTACCATGTGGGTTCTGGGGATGGAAGCCAGGTTCTACAAGGTAGGCAGGAAATGCCTTTACCTGTTAGTCCATCTCCTGAGCCCATGTTGAGCTTTTTAGAATTCACTGTTTGCCTAAAACTTTAACTTGGAGTATAGTAGAGCAGTTGAGATGACCATTTCAGCATCATGATAAACAGCTAAGAAGTTGCTGAGACATTTCTGGGTGCCGCCTCAGCAGGACCAGCTTTCCTGAAAACCTACTGGGCATCCGTCCTGGTGACTTAGGAGATAATTCCTACTTGTGTTTCTAACTATAAAAGGAGTGGAGTGGGCTAAGCCATTAGTATTTGTCTAATAATCGGATTTCATGGAGACCAGCCTCGTCTGCCACTGTACTTCTATAAGACCTAAACTGCTACAAGAAGAGACAAGGAAGGGAAGAAGGAAGAAAGAGAGAGAGGAAGGAAAGGAGAGAGGGAGGGATGAAAGAAGGGAGGGAAAAAAGAAAGGAAGGAAGGAAGGCAGGCAGGAAAAGACAGACAACAGCTAAAAAAGCACCTATGCAAGGCAAGGAATAAGCACTAACATGCATGCAGGACTGTTAATGTCATATTACTACAAGGAGAATTTTGAAAAAAAAAAAAAAAGAAAGAAAACAAAACTTAAATGTCCTCTGAGAAAGATCACAGAGAAGAGAGGGTCTGATCAGCTATTTGCTTCTCCTTTAGCTCAAAACCAGGAACTTCTGGGCTAACTTTAAAGAAGAGACGAAGTTAGTTGATTCAGGCTTTTAAGCCAGCAGTGCTGTTCCGCTTGGCTTGCCCTGCCGCGGGGGCTGGTGTCAGGCTAAGGCTTATCTCCTGGAGCTCTCCCACCCCTAGCCCGCATAAGTAGAAAGCCAGATGCCATGACTTGGAAGAAAAATCCTTGATCTCACCAGAGAGTGGGAAGATAGAAGACAACACGGCTTGGCAGCGAGAGCGAAAACAACTCTCTTCCCTGCAAAAAAACCCCAGACCCGAGACATGGCTAAGGCATGCTTTCCGGCTCCTATACAGTTCCTGAAAACTGCTTTCTTTTGCATACCATAAATGGTTCATGAAAATCATCTTGGGGAAGTCTATTTTTCATTTTGGAAGTCTCGATTTAAAAATGCTTTTCAAGACTAAACAATATACGCTTGCAATGGAAATACAATTTTTTTTTCAACTAGGTTTTGCTCCATAGCCCTGGTTGTCCTGGAACTTGCTAGGTAGACCAGCTGGCCTGGAACTAAAAGCATTAACCTGTATCTGGTGGATTAAATACATGTGCCACCACACCTGGCCACACACGAACATTTTCTTTTTTGAGTATTTCCTTCCAATGTTTTCATGGGCACAGATTTAGTCTTTTAACACAGTTAAACTACTTCTGAATATATAAAATTATACACAGTTTTTCCTCTGTTATATGGAAACTTATCCAGTCATGATTGCTTTATTACTTTTAATTATTATTCTTTTGTGTGTGCATGATGTGTAGGTGCATGCTATGGCACATGTGTGGAGGTTGTAGGACAACTATGTAGAATCAGTCTCTCCTTCTACCTTTGCATGGATTCTGGCAATTGAACTCAGGTTGCCAGGCTTGTGTGACAAGCATCTTTACTTGCTAAGCCATTTTGCTAGTCCACTACCTATGATATTACTGGGTACCTAATAATCAATATTTAACTTAATCACCTTTTGTGTTTTAGACACTAAATTTATTTCCGGATTTAAAAGTTGTATTATTTCTTTGATGTTCAAACTTTGGAGACTCAAAAAAAAAATTCACATCATCTTCACAATTCAGCTATTTGGCAAATCCTACTAGTATCTGTTTCAGTGATGCAAGAGTTGCAGAGGAACCTTGAGGATAGATTGGTGGAGGAATCTAGTGCCTCCTAAGAACACAGTAATTGCCTAAGAAAGCAGCACCAGCCACACAGCTTGTATCCCACTTGCATTTGTGACCACAAAGCTGATCTCTAGCTCGACATTTTTCAAGGACCTTAAAGAAAACAAATATACCAATTCCACTCTGAAAAACATAATAAAGCAGAGGTAAAAGGCCAGACGTGGCAAGGCTGAGGGCCAGACTTGCTTATTCTGATTTCTTATTGGAGTGCCGTTTCTTTGGGGTTTCCTGGCTGAGGCACTTGCAGAAGAGTTATGCTTTCGAGTTCCAGTAAAGGCAGATAGAAGTAGGTAGAAGAGTCAGCTATGGATGTAACTTTTCATTAGCACTGAACTCCCAGTTATATGGTTGTCGTAAATTATTTTAAAGATGAACTTGGTGTCATACAGAGCACAGCTCCCGAGTGTGGACTTGTTACTGTTCTCATTGCCGTAAGAAAATGTCTGACCAAAACAGGGAAGGAGGGGTGTATTTGGGTTCACAGTTTGAGGGTACAGTCAATCAAGTAGGCAGTCAATAGTAACCATCATAGTGTTCTATGCTAAACACTTCTCAGGACTATTTCAAATAAGAATCTCCGAATCCCAGAGATAAGCATTTTTTTTTTTCGTATGAGGTCATTTAAGAGCAGAAAAATAAAAATTATTTAGTCAGAAAACACATGACTAATAAATATTTGAGCTAGGATTTGAAGCCAGGACTGACCTCAAAGCTTATGGTCTTTCTATGACATAGTGGTACCTCCTGTGTCAAACGTTATAGATAAGTAGCAATGTAACTTCAAGAAATTCACTAACACTTGTCCACTCAAGGTGACACTTTATGCAAGACCCTGGCATTGCCATAATACGCAGCATAGTTATAGACTGGGGGGGGGCTTTATTATTTTAGCTTTTTAAAATAATTTATTTATTATTTTATTTCATGTGCATTGATGTTTTGCCTGTGTATATGTCTGTGTAAGAGGGTCAGGCTCCCTAGAACTGGAGTTACAGACAGCTGTGAGCTGCCATGTGATTGCTGGGAATTGAACACAGGTCCTCTGGAAAAGCAGTCAGTGCTCTTAACAGCTGAGCCATCGCTCCAGCCCTTGCGGGGAGGACTCTTTAAAGGCATCTCATGAAGACAGAGGTCAGCCAAGTCAGCTATGAATCACGGACAACCTTTGTCCTGTGGAGACTCTGACAACAAGGAGGCCGCAAGGCGGGGCTGGGATTTTTGCTAGAGCCCTTGCTTGCCTGGGTAGCGGGGATAGGCCCTGGGTTCCTTCCCAGCACCACAAAACTAGATAATAAACAAAAAGATGTAACAAGAAGCCACAGGGCAGCTTCTATCTATCACTCATTTAACTCAAAAACTGGTCCTTGGAACATATTGTGGTTGATGGTAATGGAAACTATTGCTTCTGCTGCAGGTTATAAATGAATCATTAGCTCATAACACGAGTGGCTGTTTTCCCACTGGAGTTCAGCCTTGTAAGAGTAGGGGCCATGCTTGTCTTCTCTAGCGTTACATTTCAATTCGTAGGATGGTGTGCAATGGCTAGAGTATAGATTGGCCGCCTCCAACGGGAACTCCTCTGTCTCCCGCCAGCTGGTTCCTGATTTGCAGACAGCAGCCTTCTCATTGCTCCTTCGGTAGGAAGAAGAGACATATCTGATCTATTCTGTGTGCATGTGAGCATCCATGCATGCATGTGCCACAGTGTGCATGTGCAGATCCAAAGACAACTTGTGGGCATTGGTTCTTTCCCTCGACCACGTGGGTCCCAGGATGAAGCGCAGGTCATCCGTTTTGGCAGCTGTAAGCCATCTTGCTGGCCCTGTGTCCTCTTTTATAAAGACGTTAAAGCTACTTATCAGGGTTGCACCTCGTGGTCTAATTACCTCTCATCAACAATGGGGACTGGGTATCAACATCTGATTTAGGGGAGGGGATGAACATTACTAGTTAGTCTAGAACCTAGATGCTCCAGGAAATTGGTTGTATGGATGACTAAAAATATTATCTGGGCCAGAGGCACGGGTTGGTGTTAAGGAAAGCTCATGATCAGTCCTTTATGGATAAATACACCTCCTGGGGTGTGTGGCTTAAACCAAAGTAGCCCAAATCAAGGAAAGTGAGGCAGTCTGCGCCATCAGCTCCCATGCTTAGCATCCGTTATAGACTCTAGAACACAAGCAGGAAGCCATCTGAAACAGGAAACGAAGGCTTCTTTCTCCCTTGCACTTGCACGGGGTGAAGATAAACTTTCTTTTTTTCATGATTCCCGCATCAAACTGAGTTTATGCTAGACTCAAGCAGGCACTCCCTCTTAGAGAGAGCGCTTCCAACTTCCTGCAGGTTTCCCCAAGGGGAAACCTGGGCTGAAAGTGCGGAATAAGCCAAGCTTTTAAGCAATCAATATCGAGGCTGAGAAATCAAAAGCAAGAATATTGCGAGTGGAATTTTGTCATAATCCTCCAGCTCCCGAATGTGGAAAGTCCAGGAAAGCCCAGGTCCCACAGACGCCCATCTGCTATCTTTCTAGTGCCGTACTTGTCTGTTTATATTTGCTCATTTCCCTCACAGAGTGCCGGGAGAGAAAAAGTGATATTTAAAAAATTCATCTGCTTGTATTTATGCAAACACTTTTCTCTCCAAGTGTGGGTTGAGCAATGCGACTGAAGCAGACGCAAATGCTTCCAACAGGCCCTGGGGTAATTTTAATGAAGAAACAAGGTTGTAGGGAGATGTGCCGAAAATGGCTGAAGTGCTTGCTGAAGGGGTGTGAATTGTTGTCTGTCCTCCAGCCAGCAACATTCAATAGAGAAAAAGTTATAGCTTGGAGCCCTGAGCTTTGGGGATTCATTTGGATCTGTTACACAATCTTTAGATCTTTACCGAACTTCTGCTATAGGATACTGTGGCAGTAACAAAATCTCAAGATAACAGCCATTAGTTAGAAGACAGCACACTGCTGACAGAGGAAGAGCACCAAGCCTCAGCTGGGCGTCACTCTTCGCTAAATGCTCTATAGACAGAGTGTAATTTGCTTCTTACAGTGTACAAGTTACTTCTGTTGTGAAAAAGAAATACCTGTTGGAAGCAGCTTAAGGAAGGAAGGAATTTTGGTTCTCAGTTTGGGGCAGCAGTCATCGTGGCGGTGAAGGCCTGCTGATGGGAGCTGGTTACATTGCACCCACAGGCAAGGAGCAGAGAGAGAGGCAAGCAGATGCTTAGCTTTCCTTCCATTTTCCCTTAATCAACTCAGGACTCCAGTCCACGAGATGGCACTGCCCAAACCCAGTTAAGCCTCTCTTGAAACACCCGCACAGGAAGTACTAGATGTGTGTCTCCTGGGTGATTCTAACACTCCAGTCAGGTTGACAAGGAAGAGTTACCATCATACACACCTATCCTATGACGCATGCTCTAGCTTTCTCAGAAAGGCTCACAGCGGACACATAACTTGCGTGGGCTTATACAAGTTCAGTTATTTTGTAAGCTCACTCCCTTCGGCATCATGCACGTTTCTGAGGCTTGAAGTATATGATATTCAACTTTTTTATGGTATTCAGTTTTAGAATCCAAATAGCTACGCTGTTTGAGTGCTTCCATCAAGACAGGCAAAAGTCTTAAGTTGTGGATGTATGGTAATGGCCTTACACTTCGGAACTGTGCAGCGAGGTGCGTACTGTGGTTATACCATTTTAAGGATAGGGAAACTGTGTTAGTACAAAAGTTGTGTAAAACAAAAGGAAATAGCAGAGCCCTTGTCTTTGCACACTACATTTCCCTTTGAGAATTTTGAAGCATATTCTACTACTACTACTACTACTACTACTACTACTATTACTATACACACACACACACACACACACACACGTAAGCAAGCCATTCAACCATCCCAAGGCTACCTTGACATCGTGGGGACAATATTCACCAAACACAGTATTTTCATTGCTTTCTGAGTTCCTCTAGCCCACTTCCCCCCTGAAAGCCTGACCTGGAGGAGATCCATTACTGCAAGGAAAAAAAAAAAAGAGGGGGGATCCGCAATACTTGTTTCAAGTTCACAAATGAATCCTTTGGTTTCTCTGATATCAAAAGAATATCCTCTGCCAGGGCCAGAAGCCAGTAGACCTCCTCTCCAGCTGCCACTAAGAAAAGAAGTAGGGGACGGCCACATGCCAGCTAGGGAGGCCTGTGTCTCTGGTGTCCCCCTCATTCAGGTTTCCACCCACGGGATTGAAGTACATTGACAACACCTAGAGCAAGAGAGCTCTCGCCCCTCTGTGTTGAATTCCTTTGCTAGGAGACCACTCTGTTCTAGCCCCACACTGCCATGTTTATGAGGGCAGAGTTGTGGGGAAGGTGACTTCAGAACAGTGGGTACCATTTAGGAAGGAGCAAGCAGAACTGGAGAATCGGAAGGACTTCACCTTATCTCCAAGACACAGAAGTCTAAAGACATTGTTCAAATCGCTGAATCAGACCAAGTTTGAAACCCCATGGAGCTAAAATTAACCTTTCCCCCCTTGCTACTCATTGGGTGAGGGTTTATAAGGGACATCATAGTGATTTAGAAGAAAAGGAAACTTTTCTTTACACATCTGGGCAGAATGAGTAATTTTGCAAGCCCTGTCTGCAGACGAAGGCAGAGCAGATGCAAGTTTCAGCTGCTCAGGTCAAACCAAGCCGCCGAGGCTTGTCTATCTCCAGCTCCACGATGGGGGAGCAGGTGACAGCGTTAGGCCTCTCGGTAAGGACTCAGTCCCTCTCCAGTGAGGTCCACGTGCTTATTTTTAGACAACGTAAGAACTCACTTGAGTCAGGCGGTGGTGGAGCAGGACTTTCATCCCAGCACTCAGGAGGCAGAGGCAGGTGGATCTTTTTGAGTTCCATGACAGCCAGAGATGCACGGAGAAACCCTGTGGTAGAGGGGACCAACCCACTTAGCACCCTCACAGTGCTCAATATGAATGACTTGTCTTGTCTCTCCCTGGTGAGGCCAACGGTGATAGCATGGTCTTCTATGCCTAGTTCCTGTGCCCCGTGTTCAGGCACTGACTATTCTACTATTGGGAAAAGAGGTCTCAGTCCAGAGTCACTGCTCACTCCCAAGGACTGAGGAGGATGCTAGAGACAGGCTGAGAAGGAAAGAGAGAGACAAGGAGACATAATGAAGGACTCAAGAGTGATCATCTGTAGACTTGTCTTGAAGTTAGTATGGCTCAGTACTGCAAAAAGGTTGCTATTAAAAAAAAAAGGTTGCTATTACTCTATGAATGGAAAGAGAGGAAAGAAGAGTTTTTACAAATACAGAAACAGACCTTCCCACCTCTCTGTCTGATCTTCCCCAATGGCGGGTAGCAGAACAGGGGACAAGAGTCCAAAACTGGAAGTGCGGGTCCTGTTGTCACTTCCTTCCTGTGTCACCTTGGGCAAGTTTCTGTGTGTGCTTTTTACCTGGGCTTTCAGCTGTAAAATAACTATATCTTCTGCATTCGATCATTGCAGCGCTGAATGACCCTTATAAACATAAAGAATAATGCCCGGCAGATGATCAGTCTTTTATAAATTCAGCAGTTTATTCTTTGTTTTTGTTTGTTTGTTTGTTTGTTTCTTGTTTTTCAAGACAGGGTTTCTCTGCAGCTTTGGAGCATGTCCTGGAACTAGCTCTTGTAGCAGAGATGCGCCTGCCTCTGCCTCCCGAGTGTTGGGACTAAAGGTGTGCCCCACCATCGTTAAGGCCTTCTTAAATTTACTGACAAGTCATTAAGAATAACTAAATTTTCAACAAACAAGTCATAGCATGTTCCCTTCACAGGTTCATCCACCTTTGCATGCCAGGACTAGACCTCCACACTTTGCAGATGAAAGGCGTGCATTCAAATCATCAGCTTCCTCAGCCAGCCAGAACTTAAATGCAGCGTTCCTTGCCTCCCTGACATCAGGGCGTAGGGAACAAGGACAGCACTCACTCACAGCCTTCACCCGTGGACAGACTTCAGGATCTAGCTCATCTTCATTCATTCAGCAGGACAACTGGAAATCAAGTGGACTTTGGAGTCAGGAAGCCTTGGGCTTTAAAGTTTGACTTCATAACTTACTAGCTACCCACAAGCATCTAATAGAGTTCTCTTTTAAAATGGAAATAATAATGCTGACCCAGTAGGGGTTTGTATCAAAGTATTCAACACAATTATTTAGATAAAGCATAAGTGCTTAAGCAATTTGAGTTAGCACTAGGTAAATGCCAGTTGTCTCTTCCTCCTCCCCATCACCCTGCTGAGGAGATGCCAGGTTAGACTGCGCTGAGTGAGGGGCGCTCACTGCCCCTTCAGTCTCCTCCTTCTGAGGCAAGAGATCATGAGAAGGAGGGGGAAGGGACAAGGAACTTAGCGGTCTCACCTTTTCTACCTAGCCAATATAACTCATTCTTTCCCTACTTCAGAAAATCCAAGTCCAACTGCCTTGGAATTATTTAGCTACTGTGTCTGCCTGGAATACATGTGTTCTCTCCCTCTCTCTCTTTCTAAGACAGAAATAAGGCTTCAAGAAGATCTGCCCCAATACACACTCTTCCAAAGCGGAAAAGGTGTGTCCAACATGTCCGGGGCAGGACAAATGAGTTGGGTCAAGGCACGGTAAAGGCCTTTTACTAAGGGAGATCATAGTGTAAGCCACGTCAGGTCTCTGTCAGAGTTAAAAGAACAAAGATGAGGCCGAGTGATGGTGGCACACGCCTTTAATCCCAGCATTCAGGAGGCAGAGAGAGACAGGCAGATTTCTGTGAATCCGAGGCCAGCCTGGTCTACAGAGTGAGTTCCAAGACAGGCTCCAAAGCAACAGAGAAACCCTGTCTTGAAAAAAAATGCAAAACAAAACAAAAAATAAACATGACTTCTAACCCAGTTACCTTCCATTTGTCAATCCTCAGTTAAGAGTCTTCCCCTTCCTGCTCTAGATTGCTGTTCAAGTACCCAACCATCTGCTTCACTGAGGCCTCATCCTCCCTCCCGCCTGAGCTCTTTACACCAGTGAGAGCATTTTCCCAAGATGAAAGACGGGCTGAGGAGGCTGAAGACATGGGGCCCCTCAGAGCAGAGTCTGAGCTGCTGACACGACGCAAGTGCTGACACTGGAAAGTACCGCTGCCCAACCAAGAGCCACTTCCCACAGACGACAGCTGGGCTGGAGACTGGCTTCCTGGAGTTGGTCCAGACCTCTGAAGCCCAGTCTTGCCTGCCTGTCCTTCCCAGCATGTGGGAAGCGGAATGACAGCAAAAGGGAACTGTGACCACTGCCCAGTTGTGGCCATGTTTGAGTGAACTGACCAACTTCACGGTGTTGTGTAAATTAAATACTGTTTACTGTTCTGAGTAGAAAGATCCCAAGTTAGGTCAGGGCTGAGGAGCTCAGCAGGGCATTCTGGGGTGCAGCAGAGTATCAACAGAGTGTATCTATACCTTAAAATTTAAGCTTCCATTTTTGTTCAGGTAGACATGTTAGGTAGAGTGCCATTGTTACCTTCTCCTTTATAAAAATAATCTCACTTGTTCTCCTCCAAGTTTGGGGCATGGACATCTGAGAATACAAACACTTGGGCTGCTCAGGATGGTACAGGGCTAATCAAGGAGACATTATCTATGTTCCGTTTGTTTGTTTTTAAAAAAAAAAAGCATTTGTTTAAAGCAAAAAGCATGATTGTGTGTCGGCAGACTCCTGCTCAACCCGACCCCTGGGAGTGGTCTTTGCCTCCAGGTCATGCTTGTGTACAGAGCTTCATTTCAGACTCTCTTAAAGTGGGTGCAGGCATCTGTTTACACTAGGTCCCTACTCTTTATCTCTCTTGAGATAAGCTTGAAAGCATAAAAGGAGCACTTTGCAAGGATTCACTCGCAATGAGCCATCCCCAAGGCCACTGGAATGGGCCCCCCCCCCGCTCCCCACCCCCACTCTTCCCCCGCTCTGATGAGAAGCAGTTTGAAAAAGAGGAAGTGGGTACAGCAGGAGGAGCCTGGGGCTGCTGTGGAGATGAATCCACCTGCACCGTCAGCATCCACGTACCCACGAAGGCAGCCCAGGATGTGTGCAGCGTTCTGCAAGAAAGCCCTTCTATCTGTGACCATCAGAAGGGCCGGCAGCCAAGTCCCTGTGCAGATCCTCAGTGCTGTCAGTCTCGATGTGAGCTTTGAAGTCTGGCAACTGCTTCTTGTCAGCCTAAAGCCTCTGCCTTGTTCGCACCTTGTCACTGCTCCTTGCCCCCACCCCCACCCCCACTTGCTGTCATCCTTCGGTTCAAATTCTTAAAGGGAGGTTGCTGGTATACTCTGCTTATACTAGGAATTAATTTTAGAAGAATGTCCAGAGTTCAGATTACACCCTTTAGAAACAAAAACAAAACATCACCATTATCGAAATTGTTCAACACAAACGAGTTCTCATCTCTTGACATTTGGGGTTTGAAATCTTTGACAGGGCTTTCAACGCTTTACCTTCAACGCTTTACCCACGTCCCACCCACTGTGGTCTTCCTTGGATGTATTTTTTTTTTAATTCTTTGGGGGCCTGCCACCCAGTTCCCAAATAAATACATAAAGACTTATTCTTACTTATGAATGCCCAGCCTTAACTTGGCTACTTGGCTTGTTTCTAGCCAGTTTTTCTAAAACTTAAATTGTCCCATTTCTCTTTAAAACGATGGTTTGCCTCTGGGCTTTTATCTGGCTTTAGTCTATAGATCTTTCTTTCCTTCTTACTCCATGACTGACTGTATGGCTGGGTGGCTGGCCCCTGGCATCCTCCTCTCCTTCTCTTTCCTCGCTCTTTCTTTTTCTTTGTTCTTCTGTTTAGTCTCTCTGCCTGGCAGGCCCCCATACCCCTGCTGACTGTTCAGCTCTTTATTAGACCATCAGGTGTTTTAGACAGGCAAAGAACCACAGCTCCACAGAGTTAAACAAATGCATATAAAGGAATGCAACACATCTTTGCATCATTAAACAAATGTTCCAAGCATAAACAAATGTAACACATCTTAAGCTAATATTCCGTAACACTTGGTACCCATTTTCCTTATTCTTCTAAATAGTGTCAACTATTGACAACTATGTCACCAAGTATTTGGAGGCAACTTTTCCGTCTTCTGAATTAATCCTCATAACCATGAATTAAGGCAGTCTCGGCCCCGGCAGGGTAGTGCACATGTGTAATCCCAGAACTTGAGAAGCAGATTTAAGACCAAGTCTGGGCTTCATGAGACTCTAGCTCATAAAACCAAATGAGGGCAAAAGTCAGTCTTAGGCTCTTTATCTAAAGTGACATCAAGGTATTTCAAAGCATCTGGGTCTGTTGACTCTTTGGGGCCCTCAAGATAGTGTTCATCTCCATTTCTGTGGCTCCACTCTGCCTCTCTGGCTCTGTATGACTGGACTGCCCTTGGCTCAGGTGCAAGGTGCGGATCTACTGCTCAGAGTTCAAGCCCAGTCACAATAATTCCTCTCTAACGCACACAGAAGACCGACAAGGCATCCCGCCAGAAAGCAATTACTGACCACAGAACTGAAGAGGCTAACAGGATTTAGGATTTGTCTGAATGGTCCTAATTGCTAGTAGCCAAGAAAGTGAGGCCCAAGCCCTGATTTTATGAGGACACAGTCTTCTGAGGATGGTGGAGTTTCACAATTTTGTGTTTTGTCAATGATTTGGGCAAGTTAAACATCCCTAAAGGCCAATTTACCTCACAGTTGATACAAAGGAATGCAAAACAGACCTCATGTATGTCTCAGACAGGATTCTTTCTGGTGCTAGTGATTAAAGTCCAGGCCCCTGTGTGTGCCAGGCATGCAGTCTACCACTGAGCTACATCTCCTTCCCTCTTATGTTTATTGAGTGACGAGAGAAGGATCCAAAGTACTTATCAAAATGGCCAGAGATACAAACATACCATAGGCCAAAGGAAATTAGATGTTGCCTTCTAAGGTGGAACTGATGTATCCGGGCCCAGCCTCTGCTTGCTATGAATATGTTTGTTTAGACAGCCCGGCTGGGGCAGCAGGATCCAGATACAAAAGCTTTGATTGGTAAGAGGAAGTCAAAATAATCTCCATTAGCCTCCCATTATCTCAAAAATTAGAAACTCGAATGAAAGGCTTCTGAAGGGAGGGGAGCAGCAGGAGGGCACATTGATGGATGCTGCCCTCGGTGAAGATGTCACTGTCATCACCATGGGCGAGCTGAGTGCTTAGTGCCACCAAACAGCTGCCCTGGAAGCAGCCAGGACTGATCCTACCCTTCCCAACTTGGGAGCATTATGATGAAGAGGCAGGGGAGCAGCTGGGGAAGTGGGCTGCCATGAAATGAGACCCTGTATCTTTGTATTTAACCAAGACTCTTTGATAATTGTTCTTCAGTATTTTTTATTTTTTTTATTTTTGGACTAGATTTAACTTCTATGGCCTCAGATCATTTTGGTTTGGGTTTAAAAAGATAAAGTTTTGTGTAGTCCAAGTTGGCCTCAAATTCACTATTTAGGCAGGGATAACCTTGGATTCCTGAATCTGCCAGGATTACAGGTACGGCACCCCCACACCTGTTTTTATATATGCCGGGGATTAAGCCCAGGGTTTTGTACATGCTAGGCAAACACTCTAGCAACTGAATTACATCCGCAACCCCAGACTCAGGACCTTTGAAGTGTGGTGCTGTCTGAAGACAGAGAAACTTTTCCAGTCAGGCACGATTGCTCTGTGCCTGGAATCCCAGCACTTGAGAGCCTGAGCTACAAGAACCATTGGCAGTCACAAGCTTGGGCTACAATGAAAACTGTCTTGAAAACAAAAACAAAACACGACAACAAACAACCAGAACTCAACCTGGCTCCACCTCTTTGAATAGACTGAGCTCTTGTCATATTCCAGGCTGAGGGGCCTTTTAGAGAAGTTAGCAGGGAAATGCTGTTTTCCTCTGGCAACAGGCAGCTATGAAAACGCTTCTGTCACTGAACCTGAAATGGCTTCTGTTCTTGCTTATCAGAGAATTACATCTACCCAACCGCTTTGCATTGCATCTTGGCTCTGCACAGCCCAGTCACACCACCTCCTCTCCACATCTCAAGCAAAAAAAAAAAGCTGTGCCTTCCGGCACACATAGGGTCTGGAGGGCCAGCCGTGTTCTGTCCCTGATACTCCTCCTATTAGGTACAGGAGAGATTATCAGGCTGTGACATTGTGTTGTTATTATTACCCTGATGTGTTAAAAAAAAAAAAATCTGTGTGTTGTGATAAGTTAAGACCAGGCCCTGTTTTCCCTTTTCTGGCTGCCAATAGTAACAGCTGGGAGATGTGAGTTTTTCCTTCTCGGGCAGATTGGAGGAAGCCGTGAAACTTTGAGAAAGGAAGGCTACTCAGGGGTATTATTTACAGTACTGGTATTTTCCAGAGCCAGCTCATCAGGACATCCAACACCTAGCATTTGGGGCTTAAAGGCATTAGAGAACTAAGGTCTTAAAAGGATCCATAGAATTCCTTTGAATTCATTTCCCTATCAAAGCCTCACCTCAGGAGCTGACCTCTGACACCTCACTTACAGACTCTTTCCCTGGTGAACCTGAGCTGACAGTAAGATCAAGAAGGGGTTCTGGAAATCATTGCAGTCAGCAAATGAGCATTAAACACGGGCTGCAATTGTGCTCATCTATTTTGGCAATTACAGTTCTTGAGGGTCTGGAAGCGGGGAACTAAGAAACCCTGCAACCCGAGGGAGGACATTATCTGTTTCAGATGTCTGTGAGAGACATGCGCACCCTGGCTTTTCCCCTTTTACACCACATGCCTAGGTTGCAGGAGGCAAGGGGAAAACTTGAGACATGCGTCACTTCTGCTTCTGACTATATTCAAAACCCAAACCAGGCCTTTAATTGCATCCTATGTGTACCTAGAACATCATCATCGTCAATCATCATCATTGTCGTTAAAACAGCTTTCTCTATAATAGCAAATTCAAATTTTAGTCTCTGTTGGAGAATTTGGCCCTTATTCCTTTTTATTGAACACAAATACTAATCCCAGGCTGGGGAAATGGCACAGGGGTTAAAGTGCCTAGGGATCAAGCACAAGGACCTGTGTGATTCTCCCGAAGCTATGTAAAGCTGAACTTTCATTCAAAACTATGCGACAGCATACATGTGTAACCGCAAAGATTCCACGATGAGCTAAGAGGCGGAATAGTAGAATCCCTGAAGCTCATGTCCAGCTAGCCTGGCACAAGTGACTGCAAACAATGCCTCCAACAATGCAGACATCGAGAAGTGACACTTGAGGTTAACCTCTGCACACTCTGGTACATGTGTACATATGCGCACACACACACACACACGCTTGCACACACACACACACAGACAATTTGTTGAAACTACTCAATATTTTTTAAGCTTCTAGTCACTGATCCTTTCTTCTACCCTTCTCTTCCCGCTTTCTCCTGACTCACGCAGGTTGCTTTCCTCCTAGAATGCCAGCCAGCACTATGCTCTATGCAGCATAGCATTCCCATGACATATGAATGCATGCACAGCTGCGACACAATGTACAGGTGCTGACTCATCAACTTTCAGAATTGTCCTCCAGTGCATTCCACAGCTGCCGGCTCTGCTCCCCAGTCCACCATCCCTGCAATGCCCTGAAATTCCAAGCAATCCTTATGACCTCCCAACTCAAAATGACCCAACCCTCTTGGTAAACCCTTCACACACCCCCTTCTCCTTAGAACATAGCATACTCTGCTGTGTGAGCCTCGTTTGTTAGCAGCAAATACAAACGCAGAGCTCTGCATTCTTTGACTTTAATACCTCATGAATTCTCTATTTTCTTTCTCTTTCTAGTATATTCGATCTTAGTTAATCTATAAGAAGCATAATCAAAAAAAGAAGCATAATCAGTAGAAACTCTGAAAAAAATTCTGAATCTGGTTTGAATTTGAGATATGCTTTTTTCAGCTCAAAATTAACGTCATAAGTTTACTGGCTGCGTTTTCCACTTTCTGGATCCTATTTGCAAGTTTAGTGTCTGGCTTAACATGCTATCAAAAGGACAGTTTTTAACCCCTTTTCTGATCTTACATCCTAACTCTATTCCACTACTGCCTCCCCGTGCTGCTGCCTCAACACATATGTGTTTGCACACACACACACACACACACACATAGACACATACACACACACACAAGTACTGAAGATGAAGAATATGGATGAAGAAGTCCTTCCTTGCATTCCCCTTAGGTTGTATCATTGTTTACAAGTTACTGGTCCTCATCCATAATTAGACATGTACAGAGTAGGGAGTTTCAGCTTAGCCATATAAAGCAGTGAGCTCCAGGCTCCTTCATGTGTATGTATGTTTGTGTGTGTGCTCACACACACGCATATCCCTAAATGTGCACAGGTACACATGTGCTGGAGTGCATGAAGTAAATGTCTGGTGCTATTCCTTAGGAGCCCTCCACCTTGTTTTTTGAAATGGATTTCTTATTGACACCGTGGGCTCCTTGGTTAGACTAGGCTGACTAGCCTTAAGGAACCACCTGTCTCCACATCTGCAGCCCTTAGAATCCATGGGTTCTATGGGTTGAACTCAGATTCTTTTCCTGTTCTAGGGATGAAACCAAGGTCTTACACATGTTAAACAAGCAAGCACAGTACTACTGAGCTATGTCCCCAGCCCTCTGACTTAAGACTTCCATCTCGTAAACACTTTAGGAATATTTAATAAATATTTAACCAGATCTCTTGCTTGAGATTTGAAGCATAGGACACCTTTAAAACTGAGCTCAGTCATTAAATATCAAGGGAGAACTAGGAAGCATATTGATACTATTAGATATTGGCTGTGTGTTCCTTCTGGATAATGATAGTGAATCTAAAAGTCGTATTAGTTTAGTTGAAAGCACCATGCAATCATGAGGGGGAAAAGCCTTTCATTCCGATCTTTTGAAAGGTATGTGGGATATAAATCCAAGTTTAAAAAGGTAGTTTGATTACCAGAACATTTACATTTTCTATAAAAGAAGCTAATACCATTGGGCATTAATTATGTATCTGTTCTTGTGTTAATATGGTCATTATTTAGTCTCATTAACAACTCTGTAAGATCAATTTTATCCACAATTTATAAGTAGAGAAACTGAAGCTCAGAAAGTTTAGATAATCTGTTCAAGGTCACACGGATAATAAGGGACAGAATTTGAACTCACAGTCCAGATGTTGCATGGTTAACCACCCTTCAGATTTACAGGCAAAATACCTAGTTATAATTGAATTTCAGATTTAAAAAAGAAATCTTAAGCATGACATAAAATGTATTTGTACAAAAAGTGTATTCGTTTTTCCAGAAATGGAACTTTAACCAGGCATCTTATGCTTTTCTCTGTGTATCTACCAACCTTACCTCCAGTCTCCTGCCCACTGTAAGGTAAGTTCCTCTGATTGGGATAGACTAATCTGTCCTTTGCATGTGCCTGCATTTTGCTACAGAGTAAATAATGCTAGGTACTTCCATGCAGCTAGGCAAACCCTTTTGGATTCCGTTTCCCTCCATTTCTGGAGGGCTGGGTTGGCCTGGTGACTGTCTGTTCCCTGATAGTGCAAGCTTGTGTCTCCTGATAAGGGAGGCTTTGCTGACTCCTAGCACACTCTGCCCCCCTGCCTGCACTGGACTATCTCCCCAGTGGCCAGCTGTATCCTGCCTGTGGGCACTCAGCACTAACCTCCATGTTCCTAGAATCCTTGACTCCTAGGAGCTCAGAACCCCATGGCTCTGTAGCTGTTTCTTACCAGGTAACCAGGTTCACTGGAGGAAATGCAAATGACCCAATAGGCTGAAGCACAGGGGAAAGGATCTTGTAAATAGAAATCTGTTGCCGGAAGTATATCAATAGGCAAAATATATGCCACCACCGAACAAGCAACACTTTATTTTTCAGTGCTGGGGATAGAACACGAGTTTTGCACAAAGCTTGAGCTATCCCAGTTCAATAGAGGGCTCTGACTTGCCTGTGTGTGCCAATCATTCTGTACATCATGCACCTGCCTTCCTGCCTTCTGACATCACCCAGATAAAGCAGCTGAAGAAACAGGCACTGTTATTATTTATTTAGCTCTATTTCACATAAACGTCTATGAGACAAAGCTTCTGACTACTATTGTACTAGTAGGGTTTATTTATTTTATATTATTTTAAGGCAGACTTTCATGCAGCCCAGACTAGCTGCACAGTTGCATGGAGCTAAGGATGATTTAGAACTGCTTATTTCTCCTGTCTAATCTCCAGGACCGTGATTAGGGGTGTATGTCACCACATTCAGCTTGAGAATAGCCTGCTCTTAATAGCCACCCAGAAGTCAAATGCTTTGCCTTTCGAGATCATACACAATGTACTTTGAAAAGGGGAAAAAAAAAAAACCCACAAGAGACTGGGAAAGTAATTTATTTTTATTATCCTTGAATAATGTGGTTACAAAGCTATACATCTCAATGTACAGACTTTGGGGCTGGTTAGTCTCAGTGTGTAACTTTTGTTGTTGCTGTTGTTACTTGCTTGCAAGATTTTTACAATAAAGTTTATGTGCAAGATAGTGAGGATGACTGAGAAGAATGTTTATACCCAAGCCTGGATATTTATAGAATTACCTTTAACGTGAAGATTTTAAAAATCTTTCGTCAAATAGCATGAATTTTTATGACATCAAAATGAAATATCAATGATAATATGTGTTATGACATAAAAATGACATTTTGTCATTATATGTAATTTTCTATGAACAGCACTTTATATGTTCCTTTTAGTTTTTAAGCCAGATGTGGTGGCACTCACCTTTAATCCCAGTACTCGGGTATTTCAGGCCAGCCTGGTCTACACAGCAAGTTCCAGGACAGCCAGGACTACATAATAGAGATACTGTCTTTAAAAAAAAAAAAAAGAAAAAGAAAGAAAAAAAGACATATTTCTCTTAGATTTTATCGAAAAGGTGTTTTGCATATCTCAATTTTTACTAAGGCCCTGTGAAATTGTGAACTGAGTTTTTACGAGGCTAAGCCACCTGCCCAAAGCAATACACAGCTGGTTGGTGACAGACTGCATTTAAACCTGTGTCATCTCCTTCCAGGAACCACATACGTAATTACTGCTCGAGGATGCTTCAGTAGCAGAAGAGCTACAGCTTCTGCAGTGAAGAAGCAGTTTTTAGAACCCCCGTGTGTTGCTGACTTGTCCTTCGAAGGCACGACCCATTCTCCAGGGGAGGAGCAGGTGGGCGGTGAATGGCCTGGGTAAGATTAAATTAGATGCTGTGACTGGAATACAGCCTTCCCCCTTGTGACTCATGGCGTGAGCTGGACAACACCTGAACTGATTTGCGGCCAGGTTCAACCACGGAGCCCCACAAACCACTTGCTTGCATGTCACAGCTGTGTCACATTGCTGATAAAGGATTCTAAATGCTTACTCATTTCTTTACACAAAAATTAATCAAGGTTCACTAACGATAAACAGTTTGTGGATGAGTAACAATCTGTGGAACACATATTAAGTGTGCAAATATATATACAATTATTATCACGCAATCAAAATTGTCCCCTGACTAGTGAATTAGCTGGCTTATAGTCTCCCCCTTTTTCTCCATATATGAATATACGGTCTTGAGTTTTTAAAATTAGATTATTTTATGTGCGTGAGTGTATTGCCTGCATGTGTGTATGTACACCCTGTGCGTGCCTGGTTCCTGTAGGGAACAGAAGAGGGTATCAGATCCCTTAGAGCTGGATGGAGTAACAGATGGTTGGGAAGTGCCATTTGGGTGCTGGGAATTAAACCCAGCTCCTCTGTAAGAGCAATAAATGCTGTAAACTGAAAAGTCATCCCTCCCACTCCTTGAATATTTACCGAGAAAACAGAAATGAACTAAACAGATCAAGTTGCTTCCTTTAGGGAATTTACATTTTTAGTCACCAGGGTTTCGATGAAGATAACAAGCTTCAGGTCTTGTTAAAATAACTCACTCTACACATCTTGGCAATTCACTCAATCCCTCTGAACAAATTTTTCCATTTGGAAAATGAACCCAAAACTATCTATTTGATATGGTTAATCATCAGATTAAATTAGTTATAGCCTACCAATGCCAGGTCATAATTTTTGAGTATCAGTACCATATCTTTATATTCTTGGCAGTAAGTACAAGTCCGTAGCAAACACACTCCTCAGTTTAGGGTAAATGAGTGGATATGGATGAGGTCCTATATGTGTGGACAACATTTTGTCTATAAAAGTTAACCTGGGGCTAGGGGCATGTCAGTGGTATAGTACTTCCCTGGTATGCACCTAGTCATTAGTTTGATCCAAAGCCCAGAACAATTTACTTAGTAAAGTATTATACTGACTTTTCAGTTGTTTAAAATCCAACACAGAACCAGAAAAAGTGTAAGAAATACTCCTAAACATATGCAATTCTGCTCTTGTTTCTGAGAGTTCAAGCTGTAAAAACACTTTGTAAACACGCAGAAGATGAAAGGCCCTTTCTGGTGATCTGTGTGTAGCACAGTCTCCATGCTTATTAAAGGCCTTTTCCATAAGTTGGTCCTTGACAAAGCTACACTGGTCCTGCCAGGACTCAGAATAATCAGGCTCTCTAGGGTTACAAGCTATAACTGCATTGTAAAAGTATGCTAGGTTTTGAAAGCGTTTGGAAGAACTTCTCAGCCAGTAATAACATGAAAACAAATAATTTCATACTGCCAAATTCACTTAGGGTGTAAAGACATTCTCTCTGAGAGTTGTGGCGTTACTGGCGGAGCTCGAAGGGAGTGCAATTATTCTTCATGTTTCAGGAAATCATGTAACACACTCAATGGCTGTTTGAGCCGTACTTCATTCCACAAGATGCAAGACTCACACTGCTGTGAATACTAACTTCACTCAACAGAGTGATATTCAGTAGCAAGACAAAGAAAAGAAAAGAAAAGAAAAGAAAAGAAAAGAAAAGAAAAGAAAAATGCAAAATATACCCCAAGGCAGATCCAGATGCCATAGTGAGATACAAACTGGAAAGGACAGAGAAACTTCCTAGGTAAAAAAAGTTCTTCCGTTAGGAGCTGCAGTGTGAGACAGACTTAGGGCTGGTACAAGGGTTGGGAAGCACCTGAAACAGGCAGAGATGCAGTTGAAAAGTTAGGAGAAATTATAGCAAATAGCTCACAACACATGTACTAGTGAAGTGGGTAAAAACACTGGAGATGTATGAGTGACTGAGTGTTGGATTGCATAGTTTGTACTTAATTTACTGTTGAGCTAATGAAAGCTTTTAAAATGGAGTGTGGGTCATGATTTGACTATTACTTGGGAGGCTGTTTCTGTAAGAAAACAAGACCGGAAGGAAAACAATTGAGCAGGAGACCAAAAAGAGAGTACACACAACAAGAATCTAGAGCAGAGGTGATCAATATCCAATCAAGGGTGATGGTGATGGAGTTAGAGAGAGCTGGCAGATGGGAGAGCAACGGGCTAGGAAGTATCTATTCCTGGGCTGCGCAATATAGCAGCCTCTAGCCATATGCAGCTATATAAATATAAATCTAATTAAATTTAAGTCAGATTTAAAGTACAGTTCCCCAGTCACGTGGTCACATTTTAAGTATTTAGTGGCTACTGAGGATTATGCAGATAAAGAACAGTGTAGGTCAGGAGTGAAGACCCAAGCCTGTAAACCCAGCCTTTGCGGGGGGCGTGGGGGGGAGGTAGAATGACTTCCCTAAGTTTGGGGCTAGCCTGGACTACACAGCAAGTACCAAGCCAGCTAGAGCTACAAAACAAGATCTGGTTTCAAAGCAAAACAACAGCAGCAAAAAATAATATTAAATATAAATAACATTGCCATCAAGACAGAAGAGTAATTTCCATCCTGGCAGAGCATTCTATTGGACAGTGCAGATTGCTTCGAGGGTGATTGGCATAAAGATAAAGATGAGGGATTAGAGGACCCAAGCCTTGATGTCTTGGTGACTGAGGAAGGTGGTGACAGGAGTAGCCAATGGGAAGACAGGTGGGCCTACCAGATACTTCACATCTGTCAGACTCTAGGGACAATAAGTGAGCCCTAGGTGCAAGGAATGTTAAGTGTCCAGTGGGACTCCCAAAGCTTTGTATGGGAGCCCCGGTGGATCGGGCTGGCTTATTCCTCCCTGTGCTCACTGTCGCCCAGGACTGTGATGCTTCCGATGTTTCTGAGTGTGAGGTCCGTTCTCAGCCCTATCAGGTCAGTGTCTGACACACCCTATGACGAGGACAGGAGCCCGAAGACTGTGCCATTTCTGAAGCTTTTCTACGCCGGTCTGAACCCTCTTCACAGACACGTCATACTTCCTTTCCCCCGGTTGCCTCGCTCACTTCTGCTTGATTTAGGAAAGTCCCCTCAACCTCACTTATTCGATTGCTTCCTCTGGAAATATTCCTTCCCACAGGGGTCACTGCTTTTTACTTGACCTCCTTCCTTTCTCAAGTTAGGTTTCAGAGTCTCTCAACCACTCTCTTACCTACCCTTCATCTCTCTCTCAGCGTCATTCATCAGCAATGGAGGGTGCCTTTTTGAGTGACCTCGATCTAGACATATGGCCACCAACTTAAGAGAGAGGAGTAAGAGAAAGGCACACACACCAGCTCTTACCTCATTCATCCATCCGTCAGCAGCAAACACAGACAGCACTTAGTGCAAACTGGGAAAATGTACATGTGAGGAGTGGGTAGGTGTGTGTGTGTGTTGCACGGAGGATTGACAAAAGGTACCACTCCTAAGGGAGAACAATTAGAAAAGTGCCCTCTCCCCAAAACTGAATTGAGTGCTGGATACTCAGCTTGGAGGGCAAAACAAGGACTAGACTTTAGCTCTCACTGGTCCCCTCTGCTCTGCAGTGACCTGTGCTCACCACAAATATTCATCCATGCTAACCTACATCTGCACCGGTGTTCTGTGCTTTTGCTGCATATTGACTGTGCTGTCCTTGCTCCTGTCCACAGACAGCTCCTTCAGCACTGTGCTAGGACCCATTGCTTCTTAGTTCCTGTCTTTCTCTAGCTGTCTCCTCTCGTCTCTTCTGTACCATAACATTACTTTTCTAAAGACCATCCCAACACCACAAGGGAGCAGCTCCACTTTAAGACAGCCTCCTTGGATCCCCTTCCCCTTCCTGCTGCTGCCTGTTTCTCAGTTGCTAGGCTCAACAACCTCTCCAAGGGCTTTGTCTTCCTTGCCTCACACTTTCACAGAAAGGCCTAGGCAGACAGGTTCCCATATGACCACACTGAGGGGGTTTTCATCAAGCCCTCAGCAACCTTCATCAGGCCAGACTCAGTCAATGGGTAAACTCCTAACTCTTGACTAGGGATGTGACTCAGTGGCAGAGCTTGTGGAGCATGTGCAAGTCAGGGTGGTGGAGGTGAGCATGTGCAGGTCAGGGTGTGGGGGTGAGGACTGTGCTGCTGGGGCTGGAGACAGAGACTCGGGTGTCTCCTTAGCTATTTCAGCAGTAGGCAACGGGACTAACTATTCCCCCCTTCCTACTATGACTCTGTACTAGCTTCCTTCCTTCCCTGGTGTTCCTCTAACCTGACTGCCAGCTCCGTGTCTCCTTAACCTCCACTTCTGCAGTGTCTCTTGGTCCTCTCTTCCAGCTACAAGCCCTCCCTAAGGGAGTTTATGCAAACCTGAGGCTCTATGTCCTGGTATACCTCAAGTTTATATCTCCAGAGTCATAGCTCCCACTGTTTATTCAGTACATCCACTTGGATGGAAAGCAGGCAAGATGGAAGTTTTTATAAGTTTTATTTATTTTTATTTTATGTATATGGGTGTTTTGCCTGTATATAGGTAAGTATGTGTACCACAAGCATGCAGTGCCTACAGAGAGCAGAAGAGGACATCAAATCCCCTGGAACTAGAGTTATAGCCTGTTGTTAGCAGCCATGTGGGTGCTGGGAACCAAGCCCGGACTAACTTCTGCAAGAGGAACAAGTGCCCAGCATCACTGAGCTTTCTCCAGACCCCTAAAATAGAAATTCTGATTCTATTTTACCGTATCTTCTCTCCCACTAAATGACACCAATAGCCCCTGAATCTAAGAGTCATCCACAATCTTTTTGTTCCTCCCACTGCCTTCTCAAGCCCAACTCCAACATAATTCAAATGTATTTAAGAAAACAAAAATAAACAAAATCTAAAATAAAGGAACACCCTGCACTCTGCTGCCACTCTGACACCAACAGTCACTATGCCCCCCCCCACATTTGTGCTTCTATTGTGCATTTCACACACACACACACACACACACACACACACACACACACACACAAACAAAATGAGACTCACTCTAGTCCCCAAAGGGCCTGGAACACACTGCGGAGTCCAGGCTAAACCTCAAATTTGTGGCAATCCACCTGCTCCAGTCTTCTCAATACTGGGATTACAGGAGTGAGCCACCACACCCTGCATAATGCTAACCTCTGAAAACGTGAACTAGACAGTCCTTTCTGGGCCCACCCTCTCCTCAGGGCTTCCTGTTGCCTTTACAATAGTCCACAGGCTCCACAGGTTCTGGCCAATCTCGCACACGTCTCAGAGTCTCACTGCTCTGCTCTTTGGATCTAGACCTTGTCCATCCATCCTTCCACTTGCCTTTTGCCATTCATACAATATGGCGGACACATCTCCACCTCTGGGTTTATGGCTGATTTTCTCTCATCCTGGAAGGGCTGTTCCTCTCATCCAGCCCCTGTATTTGCTAGACTTGTTTCTTCACAGCATGAGCAAAGGTGTGCAAAGCTCTTTCTGGTGACCTGCGACTTTTGCTACTTGCTTATTCGTGTTGCCTCTCCTAGCTCAGAAGAATGAAAGCTCTAGAAAGTGATTTTCCATATATACTCCTAGCACAGCAACAGACCCCTATTTCGTGCTCAACTAGTAACTGTCAAGTGATTGCAATCCCTTAAAATTCTCCTTTCTCTGAATTTTTTCGTCCTTCCTCATTTCAATTTTGGACTTAACCACCTCCCCTAAGGCAAGGCCCCAGTTCCCTTCGGTACACTATTCCTCTGCAGTCCCCACCCTTTGAAGCACGGCTCCTTTAAATAGACACGGGGGGGGGGGGGGGGGGGGGGGGTGGGGAAACGCGGTCTGGAAGGCGGAGCACGGACTTGGAGGCGGGGCCTGCGTGCTGCGTGCGTGCGCGTTCCGGAGGCGCCGCCGCCGCCGCTCCCGAGGCCTCCGCTGCTGCTGCCGCCGCCGCGCAGAGCCCGAGCCCGAGCCGCGGCCGAGAGGAGGGAGGAGGAGGTGGAGGAGGCGCCGGGCCGCGGGGTGAGTGCGGGGCACGAATGGGGGGGCGCGGGCTGGCCGCACCTCGGTGGCCTCTTCACAACCGCCTGCGAGTCAGGGGCGGTGGCCGGGGGCCTGGCGGGCGGGAGGGGCCGCGGCTGGAGGCCGGAGCCAGCCACGCCCGCGGACCGAGGCGGCCCGGCTGGGCCTGCGGGACCGGGCGCAAGGGGCGGGCCGCGGGAGGGGACGCGTGTCCGCGCCCGCTCCGAGGTGTCGTCCCCGGGACCCGGGGAAGTGCAGTGCCCTCCGTGCGGCCTTTGCCCCGGCCGCCGAGCGCTGACACCTCCGCGTCCCAGTCCGCCGCCAGCCGGGTTCCCGCCCTCCCTGCCCTCTGTCTTCTGCGGCTTGCCATGTGTTCGCCTTTGCAGCGTTGCTCTCCGCTCTGGTTTCTGCTGCCTCACTTGAATTTTGTCATCGTAGAGGCCACGGTGTGATTCTTGTCTTCCTTCCGTCGAGGGTGTGTGAGGAGTGTCGCGGTGGTGGGATTGTGACTTGTCTCCTCACTCAGAAAGTTAAGGACAGTGGCTTCTGCTGAATTGTGTAATTTGCTGCTGTTGTAAGGAGAAGAGCGAGACAGAACACTTGTGCCTAAAAAAACAAAAAAACAAAAAAACCCGAGATTTCCTCACAGGATGGAAAACCAGAGTTTAGGGAACCTTTGATCCCTTGGAAAAAGAGCCAGCGTTGAGGAACGTTGGGAAGAGAAAATCATTTTGTCGCTGCTTTGAAGGAAGTACTGTGTAAGAAATAGAATAAAAGGGCAGGAGGTTAATGGGCCAAGCGTTACAGGTACCAGCCACCGTTTTCTGCTTCTTGGGTGACAGAAGATCCATTCTGTTTTCAGTAGAGTCCGAGTGTCGACCCTCAAAATGAACCAGGGTAGTTTGCCTTCCAAAGCAGCCTGTTACCAGAGATGATGCTGGAAACAGGATTTGGAAACTTTCTTTACAGAGTTTCCTGTCAGAATGTGTGGGGGTGGGTATGCCTCTGAGTAGTTTCTCTTTTCGTTTGATGTAACTGATTTCTGCAACACTTTGATACAGTAAGTGCTCGATCAGGCCCCAGACTCCTTTCTGTCTTTATGCTTTTCTGTAATACTTTGTTTCAGAATTAAATGTATATTGTTGAATATTCTTTTTTAGTGTGGTGTTTCAGTGACTCTCGTTTAGCTTCCTTGCCTCTTCAAATTCTGGGATGATTGTGTTCATTATCAACGATTAGATGTGTTCCAAAATTTGTTGACTGAATTGAGTGGTTCGGTTCCGTGCCTGATTTACATACATCTCGTATCTTTTTGAGAAGTACCTTTCAGTTAAATGTTGCATTTCACTTCCATTCTATAAAAATGTTATTCATAATCTTTTCCAGGCCGCTGATACTTTTGAGACTATGGTGAAATATATGAACTCTTTCTTTGCCCAGGAAAAACAAAATAGACATTTTTGCACAAAATTTTGCATTCAGTTTCTGGACTCCTCTAAATTCACCAGTATTTTAAAATAAGTTATATTTATTTTAAAAGTGAACTGAAGTCCCAGATATTCAGTTAGAACTTTTTAAAAGTGCACACTTTTTTGGTGGCCTTTGGATGTGATTGTGTCTTGACCTTTAATTCTGGGGATCTGGGAATAAGGTTTAAGAGTGATTGTTCTTACAATTTTATGGGGGAAATTCTCAGTAAGTACTACCCCTCAAACAGGTTTCATGTATAGCTCAATATAGCTGAGGAAGACCTTGAACTTGTGATTTTCTTGCCTCTTCCAGAGTGCTTGGATAGGTGTTTGCTTCCGTGCCTGGTTTATGTGGTGCTGGGGATCAAACCCAGTTCATGCATGGTAGATGATCAATCTGTTAGCAGTCATTTTGTGTGTAGTGCTGGGAATCTAACCTGGAATCTCAAGCATAGTTATTTGGCAAGCACTTTACTACTGAGCTGTGTCCCCAGCCCTAGCCAGCAGTCATTTTAAAACCAATACTCCCTAGTATCTTTTGGCCTCTTAAAATTATTAGCATGAATAATTAGGCTTTTACTTGTACAATGTACTTTTTAGTAATATGAGAATTTTAAAACCAAATGGTTTCTCTTTCTTTCAAGCTTGCTCGTATACATGGTTTTCATGTAGTTAATTCTGAAGACCTGCAATATTAATTCAGTAAGCAGGTATACTGTGTGGATAAAAAAGTTCTTGCTGTCATCCCTTCGGTCATGAGGGATAGACCATGACCAAGTAAATGTAGAGTGTTAGGTGATGGAGCTGTGTGGAAGAGTGAGAACCGGTGAAGACTGGAGAAAAACACTGCCAGGGAAGACCTGAGACTTGAGCAGAGATCTGAAAGGAAGTGCGGGGTGTGTGTTCCCTTGTGTTAAAAAAGATCACAGGAAGAGAGGCCTTCTAGTGCAAAGACTTCAGAGTGTACATGACCTTTCTGAGAACAGCTAGGAGGCTAGTGTGGTCTAAGAACAGTAAACAGGGAGAGAAAGAGGCCTTGAGGTTAGAGAAGTAACTGCGGCAGCCCTTTTAAAATCTTGGATCCCATAGTAAATCTTTTGGATTTTACTTTGAATGAGATGGGGAACCCTTGGAGTAGAAGAGAGACCTGATCTGATCTCATTTTGTAAATATCATTCTCACTATTGTGTGGAAGTCTGCTTGGGTTGGGGAAAATCAAGAAAAACATGCAGGGGATTGAACCCAGGTCCTCAATAACCAAGGCTCAATAACCAAGCTACATCCTGCCCTTATGTCTTCATTTCAACCTTTTAACCATTTAAAACAATCCATCTTCTTTCTGTTGGGCATGTAGGTATCTTCCCGTCTCCATTAAGATAGCAGTGAAATTTTACAGCAGTCTAAGCAATTTTTTTTCCTTTTGGAATATTTCCTTGTGATGTATTTCTAAAAGGATCACAATATATGAATAGACTTATCTGGTATATGTCTAAATTGCCTTTAAAGAGTTGGTTATCCTAGTTTCAACAGCCATGGTTGTTGAGTGTAAGTTTTATGACAATTTCTTGTTTTCATTGGGTGTCTTAACACAAGCAGTTGTTTTGGTCGCCAAATGAGATCTTTTAGAGAGGTTGAATTTAGCTCACCTCACTCTTCAGCTTTTAACTACCCAGTGCTAATTGTTAGGGATACAGGTAAATTAGAGGGCCTTTGCTCTCAGGGAGCTTTTACATTCTGCTGTGTTTCATAAAAATCTAATAGTGAAATGACTGTGAGTGTTGCCAGTGTTTTCTGTGGTTGTGAACTTTGCTAGTGGATGTTGATAGTCTCCTACAAAATAAGCACTTAGTTGTTCATAAAGAGTTTTTGACCTCTGTTATTTATGTTTTAATGATATTTTAGAATCTTATATGTTTGACAATAAGTTACACCAAGTAGTTCTTAGTTAAGAGCAATTGAATTTTTAAATTGTAGTGTGCTGTTATTCAGAAAAATAGACTGTTTCATTATGCAAGGTCAACTTTGACTCGTTGACATTTTGTTTAGGTTTAACAAGAGGATGATACCACTGTTTTCATAGAAAATTATACCACCAAGACTTTGTTCAGCATTTCTGGCTCTGGGATCTAGATGGCTTGACTTGGTCTGACAAAGCTGTGACATCTGTAAGGGAGGGAGAACAGCTGAGTCCCCAGGAAGCACTGTGGCGTTTGCTAGAGAGCAAGGGGGTGTTCACCAAAGCTCAGTTGTCAAGGCTCCTGACTCCAAACAGCTCTTGTTTTAGATGTCAATATGAATAATTTGTATAAAGCATTTATATTTATTATTGTGGTACATTTAAATTGTGAACATAAACTTCCTTCCAATGTTCTTTTTCAAATTAAGTTAATTTATGAAAAGTTACTGCATAGTTCAAGTATTTTATGCACATTTCAATGTCATGGAATTACTATATTACTTTATGTACTTTTTATCTTGTAGAAAATATTAGCATTAAATAGAAATATTTAAGCTTTCATATGTTAACGAGAGGAACTTGAAGCATCCTTTGTGTGGTGATCACAAGTAATAATTTTATGTACCTTTTAATATTCCATACACTTTAGATAATTCACATTTTGAGGTTTTTTTTTTATGGTAGTATTAGTTATGGGTTTGTAGTGAGTGATTATGGCCTCCCTCCCTGAGCATTTGATTTTGAGATGACTGGCAAATTTATTTCCAAGTTAAACTATCCTGATAAGAACTGAGCCTGTAATGTTAACTTTCTTCGTTATTATGATCAGCAAAGCAGTTCAGCAAAGAACTGTGCCATGCTCTCATTTCTGCTGAAAATAGGCCTTTCTGAGCGAGGGACGGACACATTGTGCACCCATACCTGCACCAGTGGAAAAGGGGAAGTTGTGTGATTATTTAAGGTAAAACTGAAACAAGAAATGGTGT
Organism: Alexandromys fortis; assembly: GCF_014885135.2. Lineage (NCBI taxonomy): Eukaryota > Metazoa > Chordata > Mammalia > Rodentia > Cricetidae > Alexandromys > Alexandromys fortis. Next base: position 113,754 of record NW_026068331.1, read on the forward strand.
ATTTTTATAAGAGGAATAAAAATAGTCCTTTAAGTATTATTTTCAGAAGTACCTGATGCACACCTGGGAAAATAGCTTGTTTTAGGAAGTAAGCCTGAATTGATGTACAAAGGAATGGCTTTTTAAGAGTCCTTAACTTAGCTGGGTGGTGGTGGCACGGCGGCGCACGCCTTTAATCCCAGCACTTGGGAGGCAGAGGCAGGCGAATCTCTGTGAGTTCGAGACCAGCCTGGTCTACAGAGCTAGTTCCAGGACAGGCTCCAAAGCCACAGAGAAACCCTGTCTTGAAAAACCAAAAAAAAA
>NW_026068331.1:114587-158143 GCF_014885135.2 Alexandromys fortis
ATAATTTATGTATGTGTGTTATTTTGCCTCAGTGTATGTTGTGAACCATGTGTGTACCTGATTCCCAAAGGAGTTAGAGAGGTGTCTCTCCCCGGTACTGGAGTTGTAGTTGGTTGTGAGCCATCATGTAGGTGCTAGGAATTGAACCTGGGCTCTCTAGAAGAGCAAGCAGTGTTCTGTCCCTTATTCATGATTTTTTTGCATTACTGTTTTATACCAACTTACTGTACATGTGAAAAAAATAATTTTGTTCAGGATAAGATTGTGCTTTAGCTTTCAAAGCAACACTGTAGAAGTTAGAGAACTGATGCAGCTGTTGAACAAAACCACAATAGCATTGGCACTGTATTTCTCGTAATATTTTTAAATTCATTTATAAATAAAATTCATTCTGTTCCAGACAGGTTAGTGTTATTATGCAACATAATTGTTTGAATAGTTGACATTTTTTACTAATTTTACTATTACATGTAAAATTACTGGATATGTTTGGAACTATCCTAGTTTGAATATAAAAGTATTATATACTTACATTAACAGACCCGTTTGGCCATTGAACCGATGTTTTAAATTAACTTTTTTTTTGGGGGGGGGGGTTCGAGACAGGGTTTCTTTGTGGCTTTGGAGCCTGTCCTGGAACTAGCTCTGTAGACCAGGCTGGTCTCGAACTCACAGAGATCCGCCTGCCTCTGCCTCCCGAGTGCTGGGATTAAAGGCATGCGCCACCATCGCCCGGCTATTTATTTATTTATTTATTTATTTATTTATTTATTATGCATACAATATTCTTTCTGTGTGTGTGCCTGAAGGCCAGAAGAGGGCATCAGACCTCATTACAAATGGTTGTGAGCCACCATGTAGTTGCTGGGAATTGAACTCAGGACCTTTGGAAGAGCAGGCAATGCTCTTAACTGCTGAGCCCTCTCTCCAGCCCCCTTAAATTAACTTTTTAAAAATGTATCTTACTTTATGTTTATGAGTGTTTTGCCTGCATGTACGTCTGTACTCCAGACGGATGTCAGGTGGAGTAAGTTAGAAGAGGTTGTCAGGTCCCCTGGAATTGGAGTGATGGGTGATTAATACCCACCACGTGGGTGCTAGGAGCTGAACCCAGGCTCTCTGGGAGGGCAGTCAGTGTTCTTAACCTCTCAGCTATCACCAGCCCCTGGAATGTTTTATTATCTATATTTGTGACCTCACGTGTTATGCATATGCCATGATGCATATGTGGAGGTCAGAGGACAACTTGTAGGAGTTGGTTCTCACCTTCCATCACGTGATTCTCAGGGATCAAACTCCTCAAGTACCTTTATCTGCTTAACCATCTCATCAGCTGAGTTGTTTGAGTCAAAATTAAACTCTTTGCTGAACACATGTAAATGTGTAGTGTTTTTTAAACCAGGAGTTTATAGTCTAGTAATCTATGTATTTTCATAGTGGATTAAAAATATAAGTAAATTTTTTAGGTTAAATTCTTACTAGTGAGCTATTTCTGTATATTTGTTTTCTAACAGCTTTTTAGTACTTGGCTGTCCATTAAATGGTAGGTCTGTGCAGCTTCATAAATACTATTCCTTAGTTGTCAAAAATATAGTAATATAAAATACAGACTGTAATCTAGCTCAGTCCTTAACACACACACCCCTCATGCGTGTGCACACACACATATATACACCCACACAGACACCAACACAGAAACCCACATTGTACGGGAGTTGTTTCCTTGTTAAGATAGCTATTTTAATTTTATGTTTAATATCAAGGTTTAGGGTTTTCTTGTTTTTGTAGAACAGTGTTGAAATAAGTGCAGCGGGGCTGCGTCCCCAGCACCCCAGCTGCCTGCTAGCTTATGCCCGAAATAACAACACACAAACTGTATTCATTTAAAGACTGCTTGGCCCATTTCTATCTAGCATCTTCTAGGCTAATTCTCACATATTAATTTAGCCCATTTCTAATAATGTGTGTAAGCACCCCAAGGTGCGCTTACCAGGAAGATTCTAGCCTACGTCCATCCTGGGTCGGAGTTGCCTGGGAGAGCAGAGCCTGGTGTCTCTGCTCCAGAGAGCAGAGCTGTCAAGTCTCCCCCGGAGCAGAGCAGAGTCTGAGCTCACTTCCTCTTCCTCCCAGCATCCTATTCTGTTTACTCCTCCCATCTTCCTTCTGTTTACTCCTCCCACCTATGTTTTAACCTATCAGGGCAAGCAGTTTCTTTATTTAATTAACCAGTGAAATCAACAGATTGATATATGACACTCCCACATCAGAACAGATTTTTTCAAATTATTTTTTTCCTACATTGATTAAAATCATCCTATGCCACTAAAATGTCTACTAAGGTTGGATGTGTGGCTGGACAGAGTGCACCAGTTTACGTTCTTAGTGAGCACCAGGAGCTGGCCAGTTTTATTTTCAAGTTTCTCCCTCAGACCTGACTGACATGCTTATAAGAAACAATACTGCCTTTAGTTTGCAAAATGAGGATAGTTATTCTGGTTTTTCTGTTTTTGCACATTGTGAGTTAGAATTAATTTGACTTTACTTTCAATCATTATGCATAGAAAATCTGCTTAACTGTGGTGCTTTCTTTTGGGATTTTGACTGTCCATTGTGCAGCTTCATAACTACTGTTGAGTTTTGGATAACATTCTTTATATAGTCTAAAAGTAAACATGAACATAATAGAACCTGGCAACAAAACAAGGCTGATGTTTCTTTGTCCTGAGAAATGTAGTTCCTATTCCAATTAATCTGCCATTTTTACCTTCAGGATTGTTATCAGTGGATATGAAATTCCCTCCCCATTTGTGTGTGTGTGTGTGTGTGTGTGTGTGTGTGTGTGTGAGAGAGAGAGAGAGAGAGAGAGAGAGAGAGAGAGAGAGAGATTACATTGTTGGAAATTTTGAAAAGAACATAATTGGAAAGAAATCTTGCATTATTGGTGATCCAGTTACGCAGAGAAGACTACCAGTAATGTTTCAGTGTGTATTTTCCAGGTCTTTTTTTATACAGACTTTTATTTTTAGAAACATTAGAATTGTGCTTTATATTATTTAGGTATGACTTTTCCTGTCTATGTGGAATGTTGGTCCCTTGGTTTAGAGCTTTAAGGTTGATCTATTACGATACTATTAACTTAATTAAAGGAGAGATATTTTTGTACATTTATCTTTGATTGCATCTGTTTTTGTCTTTTCCTTCCTCCCTTTGCTTTAGGCTAGGTTCCCAGAAATGGGATCTCAGGCTCAGAGAGTAGTTGCCTTGTATGAGTGTCTTGCTACACCTTCAGTGGCATCTAACAGGTTAGTTTTTATAGTTCTTGTTGGTGGGATAAATCCCGGTTAGGGTCTTTGTGGTTATCTACAGATATCATTTTACTAAGAATGTGGAACAACATTATTGTGTATGCATGGAAACCTAATAGTTTTTTTTGAAAAAGTTAGTTGCAATGAGTTTTTTAAAAAATATTTTATTTTTGGAGGCAGGGTTTCTCTGTAACTTTGGAGCTTGTCCTGGAACTAGCTCTTGTAGACCAGACTGGCCTCGAATTCACAGAGATCCTCCTGCCTCTGCCTCCCGAGTGCTGGGATTAAAAGCTTGCGCCACCATCTTGCGTCACCACTTACTGAGTACATGGTTTGAGGCAACTTATTAACTTGCTGATTTGCTATTTCTAAACATTGGTTTCTTATTTTTAAAGAATAATAATAGTTGCTGGGTGATGGTGGCACACGCACACGCCTTTAATCCCAGCACTCGGGAGGCAGAGGCAGGTGGATCTCTGTGAGTTCGAGACCAGCCTGGTCTACAGAGCTAGTTCCAGGACAGGCTCCAAAGCCACAGAGAAACCCTGTATCGAAAAACCAAAAAAAAAAAAAAAAAAAAAAAAAAAAAAGAATAATAATAGTACTACCTACATCATAAGTTTGTTGAAAGGTTAGAAATAAAGTGTTACGACTGCTTGGATTATAATAGACATTCATTAAATAGCCAACTATTTTTGTTAGTTCTTTTGCAAAGGGGAGTACCTCACTTTTGTAACCTCATGAACTAATGTAGAACTGATGTACTAAATTAGTAATGAGTGCACAGTGATTTGAAAAGAGAGCCTTAGACATTCTTTGTGTTAGGAGGTTCAGAAGATGGACGACAGGATTATTAATTTGATAGGGGTATGAACTTTAGTATGAAATAAGGCTTATTTGGGATTAGATTTTTTTTTTTCTTTTTGAGTCATTGAATGCTGGGTTGAGAAGGGAAAACCTGATTGTGGATGTAAGAATTTTTAATATGAGGACTATTACTTGACAAAAGCATTTCATTTATTGAACGGAAAATATATTTGGCTGGAGAGATATTTAGTGACTAAGTACTAGCTGCTTTTGTAGAGGGCCCAGGTTTGGTACCCAGTACACACATGGCAACTCATATTGCTTAACTCTAGTTCCAGGGAACTCAACACCATATTCTGGCCTCTGTGGGCACTGCAAGCATGTGGTACACCTGTGTGGGTTGGGTCCCATAAAGTCACAGAGCAATCTAAGACAGTAAAGGAGCGGCTCCCACAGCATTCCTGCCTTGTTGCCATAGAAGCTTTGGGAACAGTGGAGGTGAGGGATATGACCAAAGCAACACCCTTCAGGGCTTGTCTGGTTCTACTCCCTCTATGACACAATTTTTGTTTGTGTTTTTTTTTTTTCTTCAAGAATTTATCATCACTTCTTTAAGATAGGACCCTGGGCAACATTGTTTTCCCAAGCCAGTTTTTCCCTCTACATTTTCCTCCTTGTTCCTATATGCTTCTGAGTTTTCTATCCATCTATCCACCATGTCCCACCCACCTCCCCACCCATGCATCCTCCATTTTGCAAACTAGGACCATGCTAGTGCTGAGGTTACAAAGACAAACTAAATAGGTAGCACCTGTCTTCATGGATCTTATGTTGTAACCCAGGAAAACAGCAGGGCAGCCATGGCGCACCCAGAAGCCCAAGTAGAAGGATCTCGAGTTCAAGGCCAGTTTGGACTAAATGAGTTCTAGAGCAGCCTAGACTGCAGAGTGAGGTTCTGTCTCAAAAATAAAGTGCTGTGGTGAGGTGGAGTTACACAAGCAACCACACTTGAACACAGACGCAAGCTTGTCCAGCAGAATCAGTGATAAGACAACAATTTAGAATTTGAAGGCAGTCAAAGAGCAACAACAACAAAGGGAAGTTGAGTGAAAGGCCTTTAGAAAGAGTATTACTTTAAGTACTCTCATTCTTTCTTCTTCCTTTAATTTCCTTTTTTCTTTTTTTGTTTTTTTTTTTTTTTTTTTTTTGTTTGTTTGTTTTTGAGACAGAGTTTCTCTGTGTAACAGTCCTAGCTGTTCTGTAACCAGCTCTATAGACCAGGCTGACCTTAAACTCACAGAGATTTGCCTGCTTCTACCTCCCAAGTGCTGGGACTAACGGTGTGTGCCACCACCGCCCGGCTATTTGTCTGATTTTTACATGAGGTGACATGAAGTATGTGAAATCACACTCTAACCTCTGTATGCCAAAATTTCAAAACAAATGAGTGAAGAACAAATCACACTGGATTATGGGAAATGGTTTGGATTTTGTGATAGATAGGAAGGGAAGGCACTCTTCACCACCTTCCCGTGTGGATAAATACCTATAACTCTTGGATTTGAAGGCAGGGTTACTAAGAAAACTAGCGGAAAACCAAATCCGTAGGGTCAACAGTAGTTTTGTTTTTTTACACTGCCGCCCCGTGTGTTTACCCATGTACAAGCACTGGCAAATGAAGCAATGGCTCACGTGTGAAGGTGGAACCCTTTGGTGTTGGTCTTCACATTCCACCTTGTTTTGAGATAGGGCTCTCTTGTTTGTCATTATGTATGTCAGGCTAGCTGGCCTGTGATTTGCCTTTGAGGATTCTCCTGTCTCCCTCCATAGGGATTACAGAGACTCTTGCCCAGGATAGCTTTATGTGTGTTTTTGAGACTTAACTTAGGTCGTCTCACTTGGTCAACTGAGCCCTCTCCCCACCCCTGTAGAATCACTTTTTTGAATACATCATCACTGTTTTCCCATGGGTCTACAGAGATCAGAATAAATTACTTTAAGTATTGCAAAAGCCTAATAAAATAGTATGTTTTTGGTAATCTCAGCACTTGGGAGTCAGATTCAGGAGGATCTCCTGAATTCAAGGTAATTATAATTTACATAATGAGTTCTAGATCAGCCATTGCTATCTAGCTACATAGAAGACATTCTGTCTTCAGAAATAAAAGCAACACCCCCTCCCCAGGTATGTGTGTTTTAAGATATATGTATGTATCTATGTTTATAGGCAAGCTAGTGTATATTATTTTTTTAATATTTTATTTTTATGTGCCTTAGTATTTTTGCTATGGGTGTCAGGTCCCCTGAAACTGGAGTTACAGACAGATATGAGCTGCCATATGGATGCTGGGAGTTGAACCTGGGTCCCCTGGAACAGCATTCAGTGCTCTTAACCCCTGAGCTATCTTTCCTTTAACCAGTAATATGTAGGCTCCAGTCTTTGGACTTGATTTATACCACACATTAGCTCATAGTTAAGCGGCAGAGTGCATGCCTAGCATGTGAGAGCATAGTGGGTTTGCTTCCTCAGTATGGGAAAACAATGTTGTTTATGGTAGGGAGAATTTAGCATTGAATTACACTAGTTTTAAGCCTGAAAATTTGAGAATTCGGATTAGCCTTTATTTAATCTGACTAGTAAAATATCAATGTACTTGGTACAAAAAGCTCTTTAAGGACACAGAATCCATGTAGAATAAAAAAAAATTTCATAGAAAGGCTCGAAACCACTGATAGACTTCGTAATATTCCATTTAAATTGCACAGTAAGTCTCTGAAGTGGGTATTGGTTGTCTTAGTTAGCTTGATAGTGTTGTGATACAGTCGTGAAGGGGGAAAAGGTGTAGTTCAGTTTACAACTCTCAGCTCACACTCCATCATCAGGGCAGAAACCTGGAGGCAGGAACTGAAATAGAGACCAAAGAGGAACATAGGCTTGCTCCTCCTGACTTGCTTAGTCTGTTTTCTTATACATCTGAGAACCACCTGTCCAGGGGTACATCAGCCTCCTACATCAATCATTAATCAAGAAATGCACTCTGGACTTATCTCTGTCTCTTCAGGCAATCTGAATGGAGGCATTTTCTCAATTGATGCTCCTCTTCCTAGATAAGTTTATTTTGTATCAAGTTGCAAAACAGAAACAAACCACTCTAAACAAGGACAATTTAAATTGTCCTTGTTAAGTCAACATATATACATACCACTATTAAACATAAACTTTCCGGGCTGGAGAGATGGCTCAGAGGTTGGGAGTACTGTCTGCTCTTCCAGAGGTTCTGAGTTCAATTCCCAGCAACCACATGGTGGCTCACAACCATCTGTAATGAGATCTGGTGCCCTCTTCTGGCCTGAAGGGGAAGAACCCTGTATACATAATAAATAAGTCTTAAAAAAGCCTCATAAGCTTTCCTTTCTTGTTTTCTAGGAGCTCATCTTATTACTTACTACAAATATAAAACATTTCAATTTTTGAAAGTCCTGCAATCTTTTAAGAGTTCACATTAAAAGTTGTCTTTAAAGTATGCAGTCTTTTAAAGTTCCAACCCTCTCAGAAATATCTAGAGCATCTCTGAAATATCCAAAGCCTCTAAAGTATCCACCTTCTCTCAGATTCCTAAGTCTCTGTCAGATTATTGTGCCTTTAAAATTCTAAAGTCTTGTTAATCTGGGCTCTTGTAAAATCAAAAATAAGTTGCATGCTTCCTACTTCATGGGGGAAGAACCAAGGCACTGTCACAATCAAATCAAAGTAGAACCAAACTTCAACAGTGTAAAACGTTCAGTACTTCACATCTGGGTTGTACTCATGATCCTCTGGACTCCAAAGGGCTTGGACCACTTCTTTGACTCCACCCTCCTGTGCAGCACACACGGCTTGTTTCTTAGGATTAAAGGCCAGGTCCTCTCCAAGGCTTCTGCTGTGTTTGGTCGTGGTCCCATGGTACTGGGATCTCCCAGATGCTAGAATCTTCCCTGCAACTGAACTGTACTTCATCAGTAGCCCCTCCTGTGATCTCGTCAGGACTCTAAGCCTGCTGTATGGTACCAAACCTCAACTTCTCTCTGTGGGGCTCACCATTCTGAGACTTCTACTGCAACTGAAGCTTCACCTTCACCTATGGCTTCTCACTAAAGAGTGTAAAGTGTAAAAGATTGAGAGATATTAAAAGATAATTTGATAATGCACATTAGAACAAAAAGTGAAATAGGTACAACCTTTTGACTCACCAAGATAGGATAGACCACAATGGAGTATTTTCTCCAACTTTATCGAATGCAAATGGGCTAGACATTGTTGATGTACTTATTGCCTGTATATATTGTATTATGCTTAAGTTATTATACTTACAGTTTTTCTTATATTAGTTATAGCCTTTTTTATATTGGACAGAAAAGGAGAAATGTGGTGATATTTTGTTTATGATCTAACAAATAAAGCTGCTCTCCATGACCTCTTGATGCCTTCAAAACCAGTACCACCTGGGAACTCATTCACATTACCAATTTTGGTGGCCATCACTCTCTGGACTATAGCTCTGTAATTCTAGTTGTAGGAGTTCTGACACCCTCTTTTGACCTCGGTGGGCATCAGTACACATGTGTACATGCCACAGATGCATATACACATAAAATAAAATCAATCTCTTTCTCTCCCTCATCCCTCTCTCCCCCACCTCCTTCTCTCCCCTCTCTTCCCCTACCCCTTTTTAGTAGCCAACTCCAGCCTGCATTTGGAGCAGTGGGTAAGTACAGTTTTAGAAGATGTAGTTTTCCTATTGTTCTCATTGTGCTTTAGACTTGGACTGCTGTCATCAATAGAAAAAGCTTGAGTTTGTGTCACCACTCAGTGCCATCTGCTTACATGTGTATATAAGAAATAGTAGGCCTTAGAGAATGGCTACAAAGAGTCATTGCTTCATTGTTCCTAGCTGGCTTTATTTAGGTTACGTATGCTGGGCTAAGTTTGTGTCTCATAGTGAGTTTTCACTCTTTAGACCTTTCTTTAGCATACATAGTACTTTCATGACTATTGTTTATATCCCCTTTGTGCTGACATGCAGAAAGAAGATGGTCAGATAAATATGTTTGAAAGTACTTAAACAGGAAAAAAGTTAGTTATTTAAAAAAATAATAATCAAATACCTGTAAAAGAACTATCTTTATATGAAGAACCATCATCCCTTCCCTTCCATCCTATGGTTAATTTTCACAATATATTAAATTGGTTTTTAGTCACATAAGCTACTGTGTTTTGTAGACAGTAAGCCATAAAAAGTCTCTGTTGTTAAGGGAAGAAAGATGACCAGTGCTGTTAGGGTTTTCACTGCCATATTTTGCAAAATATGTATCAGTGTAGGGTATAGCATTCAAAGAAATAATAAAAGGCCCTAAATTGTTACCTCTAAATCATGGGATTATGAGCAGCATTTATTTTGATACAGGATCTCATTCTGTAGCCCACAGTGGCCCTGAGCTGGAAGTCCTTCTACCTTAACCTCCAGATTGCTGACATTCCTGGCATGCACCCTACCATCTCTGGCTCACACATTCTTTTAACCTTTTATTTTAGGAGCTTTGTACATTGTTCATATATTGTATATTCAGAAAAATAAAAGCTCTAGTATGAATCTTTATAGAGTATGAAATTAATAAATCTTTAAAGATGAAGATTCTCAGATAACATGAGTTAAACACTGTACATAATTTAATAGATATAATATTTGAAGTAGAATAATGAGAATTTTTATATGATTAGAATTTGCGATAAAACTAAATGAGCAGAGTAACTTGCTAGTTTGTGAATACGAGGAATGAGAGAACTGGGACAGGTCTGAAGTCTTACGATAGCATGCTTGGAAACTTCCATCATTCTAGTTGCCCCCGTTACATTGATTCTTCCCACTCTATAAGGAACTGTTAGTTACAGAACTTAACTTTTCACATAAGCGGTATGTTAAGTCTCACTCTGAGTCATCTGATAATGCATTGTGACCAACAGAAAGAATATTTTGCAAAACTTTGCATATAGTACTTGGTAGGTACTTTATAACCCTATTTTTCAGTTTTCTCATCTGAAATGGAAAAAGAATGATATCTATACTTTAGGCATGTTTGAAATTTAAATAAGAATGCCTGGCATACAAAAAGCACTTAAACTTTATGACTGCTGTTATATTGCCCAAAAGTTGGCATTCACGACTCTGAAACACTGAAGTAGAAGGTCTTTAGAGACTGGAATCGTATGTGTACACATGCATGGAGGTCAGAGGTCAACAACAGATGTTGCCCTCATTTGCTCTCAAAAGTGTCTCTTCATTGAACCTAGAGTTCACAGATTGAGCCAGCCAGTCAAGCCAGTGAGTTTCAGGAATTTACCCTTCTCTTCCTACTCCCACAATGCTGTGCTGGAATTACAGATGCTGGCTGCTGTGTGTGTCCAACTTTTGTGTGCATACTGTGAACCTGAGTTTAGTTCCTCATGCTTACAAGGCAAGCACTTTGCCAACTGCACTGTCCCCAGGCAGTCCCCATTAGTTAGCAGTTACATTTAGGCAGGCTTTTAACGTAGAAAATGTATCTTTGGCATTTATATCTTAACATTTTTGAACTAAAATATTTAACATGGAAAATCTGTAACACAATATAGGCAGTGTTGGATTTGTGTGTAGTACTCATACACTGAATAAGATCTGGAGTAGAGCCAGGAAAGCCAGCTATGTATGACTCTTCCTGGTGCTCCTCCGATGGTTGTAGAACTTTTTCAGTTTTTTTTCTCCATGATTTTAGTTTTAAAATCGAGTGTATGTGCTTGATGGTATTGAGAGAGAGAGAGAGTGTGTGTGTGTATAGGGGAAGGGGTGGAAATTGATTTTCATTGTGTTGCTTTGACCTATAATTTTCTGCCTCAGCCTCCTAAGTAGTTGTGATTATAAACACAAGCCACCATATCTGAAGAAACCTGCACTTTTCCAAGCAGGTTGTATTTTATTTTTGAAGCTGTAGAAATAAAAGTGGACAGTTTGCATTCAATAATAAATTATATATTTTACTCATTTTTATCTTTTAAATTCATTAAATGTACACAGATGCAGCTCAAACTCAAGTTTTACCAAACTTATTTTGAGAAATAAAGTGTTGCTGGAGCTGTGTCTCAGTGTAGCGTACCTGTGGTCCATGCACTAAGTCCTGGGTTTGGTCTCTGTATCGTTAAGTACTTGTGGTCCATGCACTAAGTCCTTTATTGTTAGGGAAAGAAGAGAAGCAAAAAAATGTAACCAGCGAAGCAGACACAGTGAACATTTACTTATTTTGTATGTATTTGTGCTTTATATAGAAAAGTAGGGTTTATTTTTTGCCTCAAAGAACTAAATTTTCTGTCACGAAGAATGGATTCAATGAGCTAAAAGAAAACAAACAAACAAAACCTTTAATTTCACCTTCTAGCCTGTTAATATTTTGGTGTGCAGTTTTCTCAAAGGTATATGATGTAGTTCTTTTTTTAACAGAATCCAAATCAGATATATATTATTTCATATTTCTCTTTTCATGTCATAAATATTAACTTTGTTTTTAGTAGACAAATAACAGATGCAAAATTGCTATTTAAATGATGCTCTGTAGCTTTTTTTTTTTAAGTTACTCAATGAATATTCTGGTTGATTTCTGCCCCCCTCATCCAACCTAAGTTACTTCCTCAGGATAGTTTCAAAAAATATGAATTATTTATTTTGATATTTTTGGTAAATATGGCTTAGAAAGTCAAATTAAAGTCTTTGTCCAACAGTTAGTCAGTGTCTCTCTCTCTCTCTTTGTTTTTTGAGATGGTTTGTGTAGCTCTGGCAGTCCTGGAACTCATTCTGTAGACCAAGCTGGCCTCCAACTCAAAGGTTTGCCTACCTCTGCCTCCCCAGTGCTGGAATTAAGGGCGTGCGCCACCACCCAATCCAGCAGTTTCTTATGTATATTCTAACATCGTTTTATATAGCCATATTCTTGAAACAGAAAAATAGACTATAACTTCACTCTGAGTAGGTGCTTGTCTGTTGAACGTATGCTGGTCATATTTTATACTACTATGTGTCTAATCCTGCCTCACTCTTTAAAGTAGTGTGTCCCTTCTTTTGTTGAAGTGTTGAAGGATCCTTTGAGTCCTACCTTCTTGTTTACTTGTTTCTGTCTTATAAATTCCTGTTTGTGAAAGAGATGCAGGACCATTTAAGAATTGGAAGTGCTTTGTATGCTCATTATTAGATTATGGGTTTTTTGTGTGTGTGTTGGCACCAATAGTTTTGTAGTTCTTTAAATAAGGAGATAGAAAATATTTTGTGTATAATTTTCATGTACAGATTAATTTTGACTGTAATTGTAAAAATTGTTTTTTAAAGGCAAGTATATATATTTTAACCAGACTAGAATAATACTTGTATTTGATAGCTTTTTAGTGCCTAAAGCTATCATTGCATTTATTATCTATACTATAAAGTACTTGTAAGCACAGTAAATAAAAAGACTACCCAAAACCACAGCATACTATCTTATTATACCTTTTAATATTTATTGATTGAATAATTAGGTTTTTACCATGTTTTGGAATTCATTTTGTTTAAAGATAGATATATTCCCCCACCCCAGTTTCTGGTGATGTGTTTATTTTAAATATCTTATACTGTTTTCTTTCTGCTTATTTGTAGAGTTATGGATATATTGCCTTCGGGTATTTCTATGCTTTCTTGAAGTTTAGAGTTCGGCCAATACCATAATAGAATTATCTTAGGTGATAATTGTGACCTAATATTTGATTCTTTATACAATCTTAATCTAATTAGTAATTTGCTACATTCAAGCAGATTTCTTTATGGGAAAACAGTAAACATTTTAAAAGAATTATATTTTAGCTTTTAAAATAAAAATGCTCTTAGTTTTTAGAAATACACTCATTTCTTTCATAGCCATTTCTCCTATATAAACTCAGCTGCTTGTTCCATTTTTAAAATTTTTGAATGCTAATTCTGATACTATTAGTAATTACACACACACATTTGTTTTTTGTTTTATTAAACTGGCCCTGTTTATGTAGATAAGGTAGACCTTGAACTCTAGAAATCCACCTGGTCCTAAGTACTGATACTAAAGGTGTGTTCTGCCATGCCCAGCCTGTGGGTGTCTTTTAAAGGACACCCTCAAGTGTGCTTTCTAGCTTAGCTCAGTAGCACACAACTGTAATCCCAGCACTCAAGAGACACGGCCATCAGAGAAGCTTTCTACTGAAGCAGCTGGGAACCAATATAGAGACCCACAACTAGACATTATGCAGAGTGAAGACCTTGGAACACTCACCTCTAAATGAGAGGCCTCTATCAAATCCCTCACTCAGAGAACAAAGTGGAAGAGGGGGCAGAAAGACTGTAAGATTCAAGAGGATGGAGGGCACCAAGAAAACATGGTCCACTAAATAAACATGAGCAAAGTTATCGTGAACTCACAGAGACTGAAGCAGCTTGCACCGGTACTGCGTGGGTTTTCACCAAGTTCTCTGTGCTTATGTTATCGATTCCAGTTAAGTGTTTTTTGGGATTACGGAGTGTGTGAACAAGTGGGTCTCTAGTTCTTGTGCCCTCTCTTGGACTTTCTTCTTATGTCTTTTGGTCTATCTTGTCTGACTTCAATGTGGTGGTTTTTATTTTATTTTATTACATTTTATTTAGTTATTTTTTTAAGAAGTAAATGATTGAGTGAATAAGGAAACCCAGCCACTAAAGTAAAGGTTAATAGCTGAACTGTCTTTTATATCTGCTGGGAGAGGGAAAATCAGTTTCCTTCAATGGAATGACCCTGGACATATCAACACTCAGGGCAGGCCTCATGTTCAGGAGTAGTTGATCAATATATAATGGACTCTACAGGGTTTCGTTGTTGTTGTTTGTTTTTGTTTTGGTGTGAGTGCATGTGTTTGTACTTGCTGCTTTTATTTGGTTACAGTTTGGTGTTTTTTGTTAAATTTCATTTTGGATGATGGTTTTTCTTTTCTTGGTTTTGTTGTTGTATCAGGGTTTTTGTTTTTTGAGGAAAAAAAACTTAAAATTGGGTGGGTAGAGGGGGGAGAAGATTTGGAGGACTTGAGGGGAAAGAATAATGATAAAATAAATTTAAAGTTGAAAATTATTTTAAATAATAAAAATATAATTAAAGAAGAACTTTCAAATAAAGAATTCTTATACCAAAGAGGGGCAGGGCAAGAGAAATGAGAATTTGAGGCTAGCCATTATGTAATGAGTTTTCTATATTTTTAAAGAATGAGATTTTTCAAATGTTGCTCTTAGTGTTCCAGTATATTCACACCTAGGATAAAGGATGCTTGTAATACATATATATAATACATAATATTCAGTATCTCAGATCAGACAGGATTGTTACCAAGACTACCAGATTTTCTTGGAATTGAGTAGGTTAATTGGGTTCATTATAGAAAAACTCACCTTGGGGCTGGACAAATGGCTTGTTGGTCAAGGGTGAGGTAGTCATTAAGTTCATGGTACTATGGGTCTCTTTAGCAAGTTCTACATAGATATAGAAGTCTTTATAATTATTTAAGATATGTACCATTACTAACTTGCTTGTTTATTCCAGTATTGGCTTAGTTACATTTTATAATGTAGTCAGGTACTACATAATAACTTTGTAATCAATGATAGTTCACATATTTGACAGTGGTCTCCTTAGATTATTATACAACTAGAGTGGAGAGATTCCTATTACCAAGTAATATAACCATAACACTGTAACTCCGCTGTTTGCTCACATGTTTGCGGCAATGCTGTGTAAACCCCTGTCAGTCTTAGAAAATTATGGCACAGCTACTACATAATGCTTCAGCAGATGTAATACGTAAGACTTGGATAACAACATAAGTGATCGGCTGGCATAGTGTATGCATCTTACGCTATATTCTCAGAAGTTTGATGTGAGGACTAGCAATGTTGAGCTTTAGCATTTTGTTTATATTTCCATTCAAAGACAAGGTTGAATCTCCAACTTCTGTCTGTGCTCTTCCTACTTAAATTATGTTTGTTTACTGTAAAAGAAGGTGCCATGCTATACCAGTGACTGCCCTATAGACCTCATGTTAACCTTAATTCTTGATTTATTTTATCTTTTGCTTGGTTTTGTTATTTTATTCATCATAGTCCCAGAAACAATAAATAATGCCACACAAAGACATGCACACACCATCACCACCACTTAGTTAAAATGTACAGAGGGCTATGTCATCTGGGCATGTGTTAGTGCACTATAATGTTTTCACAATGAGGCCACCTGGTGATTTAATTTCTCATATCACTGCCCTAAGCTAATATAATACTATACATTAATTTTTAAGGAAAATCAACACCATTTGTGTAAGTGCAAATTAGATAGACAAGGTGGCTGATAAAACAGTATGATACTGAAGTTAATCACACAGATGCTAAAACCAAGCAGCCTGGATTATACTCACAGTTTTGCATTTTATGTCTGCTCACTTTGGACAAATTAGTTAATTTTATTACCTCATGTATAATGAAAATAATAATCTCTAACTACTCACAATGCCTTACAGATTGATGTGAACTAATACTGCAGTTACTGCTTCTTACCAGTGTATGGTACTGTTAGAATCTGTTAAATGCTCGTATTATGGCTTCTAACAAAAATACTTAATTTTGATTTCTTTGTTTGAATCCTAACCCTTAAAACTTTGAATGACTCTTAAAGTGTCTCTTTGTATTCAGGTTGGGTTTTTTTTTTTTAATTTAACTATAAACACTTTTTCCCAGTTAATATTTTCAGTCAAATCTAGGCTTCTAAGCAAGCTGTTCATATTCTTATAGATAATTTAGCACTTACTTCCTCATTGACTGAATACCTCTTACTGCTGATTTATTTATATCAATAAGTAGTTTACAATGACAAGATTGTAGCAACTTGTTTATGAAAAATCAAGTATAGGCTCAGGCACACATTCAGTGATGATCATTTCATCATGTGTTTGTACAAAACATTTTTAAAGTTTTACAATTTGCATATGTTATTATTTTGATACTTTTAATTAAGACAAGTTGGTTTGAATACTGAGAAATTTTTCCTTATCAATGTGTGTGTATATTGTACATATCATTGTTAGTCTTTCTCGTTCATACCGTGTTAAGAATTTGCTCTTTATTAAATAGATGTTATACTTAGTGTTCAGAACTGAGTTTCCATATAGGTTCCTTTGTCGTCATTCTTTAAGATGTGTGTTATAACAGTGTCACTACTCATCTATTACAGTTTCTATTCAGTAGAGCTTATACTTTATCATTTAATGTGAAAATAGTCTTGGCTAGTTAGGGTTTATTCTCATATATCACATTTTTATGCTTTTAAAATACATGGTACTTCTTTTAAGCAGACAAAATGATATTTGATTTTTTCATAATTATGACCATTTATAATTTTTATTACTTTTATGAGCTATTTATTTGCTAATTTTAGTGTCCTTCATTGCTTACATGTTTTTAAAAATTTTTTTATCTTTATTTATTGTGTATTGTGTGTACATGCTCTGTGATGGTCAGGACAAGTCGCTGGAGTCAGTTCTCAGGGTCCCAGGATGGAATTCAGGTTCAAGCCTTGGTGACAAATGTTTTCACCTGCTAAGCCATCTGACTGTCCCATTGTTCGCATGTCTGTGACCCGTGGGCACTGCCTTTCAACGCACTGGTTGTCAAATACAAGGTTTTGTGTTCTGTTACCTTATCTAATTTTCACCAGTCCCACCATTCTGGGAATTGGATATAGGGCCTTACACATGCTAGGCCAGGCATCCTACAACCCACTAAATTCCCAGGCTACTATCTAATACTTTTTTCAGATGAAAGAAAGGTATAGTTCATTAAGATGGAAGGTTCTAGAATTAGGAACTGGAGAGATGGTTCAGTGCTTAAGAGTATTGGCTATTCTTCCAGAGGACCCAGATTCACTTCCCACCACCATTTTACCACATGATAGCTCACAATCATTTACCTCCAGTCCAGGATATTGACACCTTCTTCTGACCTCTGTAGGAACTGCAGAGTGCACTGTCCTATACATGCAGACTAACACTCAAGTGTATATAAACTAAAAACAAATAAAACAAAAACTTTTTAAGAACTGGAGTTATACTGTGATTAAGCAGATCTTTTCATCAGGCATGTGCTTTCCAGGATTCATGTTCTATTTTTAGACATAAAAATTTCTAACCAAAATGTTTTACTCCACTATTTTCATGGTTAAAAGTCTTTTAAATATTTGCTCTTAGAGGCTCTTATAACATTAATACTTGCAAACAATCTCTCATGTACTAACTATACTTGTTGTAAACAAATAACCAGGAAGATAAAGAAAGCAGAGGTAGGGGTAGTTGGGTTTGTTGAAGAAAATAAGTAGAGCTTATTAAATTTCTTGGTGCCATTTCTATCAACAGACAATATTTCAAGTATTTGATATATTCCTGCTTAGCAAGTATGGTAGCACATTTTCAGCCACAATGAAAACAAATCTCAAGTCTGTGGGTTGGGCTCTATTTATAAAGAATTCAACCATTGTGAACGAAGAAACCTACTGAAACAAAGCCCAGTTTTCAACTTTAAGATATCAATAGAAGTTATAAATACAAGTGAATAGGTGTAGGAAGTACAACCTCATGGATCAGCCTGTTCTGTTTTGTGGGGTTCTGATTGTTAAATACTTTTATTAAATCTGGTCATTGAGTAAGGGGTGAAAATGGATAAAAGTGCATATTTGGCAACTTTGCCTTGTTCTTGCTTTGTGTTTTTGTTTTGCTCTTACTGTAGAAAATGATAAACTGGTAAAAACACCATTTAACTAGTCTGTATGAAAGATAATAGGAAGTTTAAGTTAAGCCTGTGAATACCAGTCTTGTTGCTGGCTTCTGATCCTAGTTGCATAGATTTCTGTGGATGACCTTTGCTAAGAGACTTTTCCTTCTTTCCTGCCATCCCTGCTTTCCCCTCCTTCCCTCCCTCCCTCTCTCTCTCTCCCTCCCTCCTTCTTGCTCTCCCTCCCTCTTCTATCTAAACTTACTTACTGACTTTTTGAGACAAGGTTCTACTCTGTAGCTCAAGCTGTAACCCAGCTGACTTCAAATAGTGGCAATTCTCCTGTCTCAGTTTCTCAATAGCTGGAATTACAGGAGACTCCTCTGGGAGTATAAGCACTTCAGACTGCTTTCTAGCTTGACTTTTTCTTTTGTTTTAGCTGTAAGATATGAAGAATGTCATTAACAGGATGCAGTGTTGTTACTTGTGGCATTGGTAGAACAGGTGTTTCTTGCGTGTGTGCCTGTATGTGGAGACTAGAGGACCACCTCTAGTGGTTTTCTTGGGCTGCGGTCCACCCTTTTTCCTTCAGGCAGTGTTATTCACTGGGTGGAACTCACCATGAGGTTAGCCTCAGGACTCTGTCTCTGCTTCCGTGCTTGCAGATCAAACGTTTTACTAACTGAACTATGGACCCTGTCTTCTGAATTGGCAGTTCTTATGGTAAGAGAAATAAGTCATTCTTGGGCAAACAAGTACTGCATTTTCTTATCCACACATGAATATAATCAAGTTGGTTTATTAGAGGCAGAGAATTAAGTGGTGGTTTCCCAGAGACTGGAGGAGTGAAGCATAGAGAAGGTCAGAGTATGGTAGGTTAATGATACAAAGTTACAGCTAAACAGGAAGCTCAGGTATCCTAGACAGTAGATAATGACCATGTGTTTAAAAAAAAAAAAAGCTAAATAAGTGGATTTAAATGTTCTTATTACAGAAATAATAAACATTTGAAGAGATATAGTACACATTGAAATATCACATGCCAGCCAGGTGGTAGTGGCGCCTTTAATCCCAGCACTCAAAAAGAAAAAAAGATATTACATACCATCCTCCAAATATGAACAATTTTCTGTGAGTCAATTAGAAAGTTGATAGGATTGATAATAGTGCCGTTTTAGAGTCATGCAAATAAAATGTGGTCTATATAAAGTCCCTTTCTTTTGCTATTGATGATCAGAACTTTACCACTGATTCTGATTTTGTATATAAGATGATTGATTGGTTTTCATAAGTTTTAGTAGGCAATTTAATATTTAAAGAATCTTGGAAACCAGTGACATTAGGGCTGTTAGGAAAAACAATTGTTATGACTATGAAGACCCAGGGGATTCTTGTTTATACTTACTTTAATTATAAAAGTTTGGTCTTGGTTTACAATTCTTTCTGCTTTGTATATGAGTAATGGTATGTCTCATTGGATCGTCAGAGTTCTGTGAAAGGCAGAACAGATAGCATCACTGAGAATGACATTCAGCAGCTTCTCCAGAGTAGCAAGATAATTCTGCCATCTCTTAGTTTTCACTCAAGTATCACAGAGCTTCTGTGTGTAGTCACTTCTTGCTGTGTAACCTACTTTTCATGTCCAGAGAAGCTGAAATTGTTGGCTCTTTCACATTTGCCAGAAGTATTTTGCTGCTGTTGTTAATAGTTTAATCTTTGTAGAACAGTTTTTAGGTTCACAAGAAAACTGAGCGTACAGTACAGCCTACAGTTCAAGATCCCACATCCTGGTTGCACCTCTTCTCCATTCTCAACAGTTTCCCAGGAGAATCAGTCACTTGTCTGGCGGATGAGCAGATTGGCACCCTTTCTCAGTGGGTTTGAGCAAATGTGTAAATGACAGTGTACCCACATTATAGCATTGTATCGAGCAATATTTCTGCCCCCAAAACTACCACACTCCCCTTTTTGTTTTGACTGTATACCAAGGAAGAAAAACGGGTAGTAAGTTCTGTCACAATGTATTGATATAATTCTCACAATATTTGTGGCTTTAAAATTCAGAAATATTTGATTCAGAAGTTTTTCAACTTATATATGTTTAACAGTTAATTAATTGATTCTAAATAAAATTTTACATCATAAAAGATACTATGTAAAGTGTGTATGTGTGTGTATGTAAACATTGGTAAACCTGTTCATTCGCTCCCTCAACAGTCATTGTCTATAGTTCTTTGTCTGTAAGGGTGGGGACTCCAAGATCTTTACCTTTCAGTATTGTATGTCTGTTGCTGTTGTCATTGTTCTGTTCTTATTTATTCAACTGTTTTCAAAGGAGACTGTTTTACATTGGCTTCCTAGCATTTTGGCTTTTATAATCTTTCTGCCCCCTCTTCTGTGATGTTTACTGAACCATAGATGCAGGAGCTGTGTTATATATATAACATACACACACATACATTGGGACTGAGCTTCTTATAATCCTTTGATCACTGCATTGTGTTCAATTGTAGTTTTCCGCAGGGGTCTCCATTTTCTATAATAAGCTGTTTGATGAGGGGTGATAGCTACACCTGTGTGTGTGTGTATAGGAAAGACCTAGCATGTAGTTAGGAATTATGCTACTGTAGCAAAATGGTGATAGATTTTCTTCTAAGATCCACGGCTTCACTAACTCTGTGAAGTTGGCTAGGTTATTAGTACAAGGCATGATTTTCCTCCTGTTGAATTGATCTTGGCAGTTGGTTACCACCAAAATATGAGTGCCATTTATTGCACCTTGCCATGCTAGTTATTGTTGTGATTCACAGGTGCCACAGCTGGGTAGAACCCTTAATTGCTTCCCTTCCTTGGCAAATTTTATAATATTTTCTGGTCTGGAAGCCAGACTGTAGTAAAGAGGCTTTTGGGTTAGATCTAACTCAGATAATCCAAGTCCTATGTCCAAAGTATGTAGTGTGTCTTATCCAAAATATACAAAGACTCAAAAAGAGTCTAAGGAAATAAATGACCAGTTAAAAAGTGGCTGGAAATCTGTAACATGGGGGCCTGCTTGTTGGGGTTTCTGTCCTGCCCAGTTCCCACAGCTGGTAAATACTAAAGAAATTACACAGAAGTCTACATAAGTTATCAACTGATTGGCCCATTAGCTCAGGCTTCTTATTAACTCTTATAACTTATATTAACCCATTATTCTTATCTATGTTAGGCACATAGCTTAGTACCTTTTTCAGTAGGGTAGATCACATCCTGCTACTTCAGTGTCTGGTTGGGAGTGTGGAGGAATGGGCTTCCTCCTTTCCAGAATTCTCCTGTTCTCATTGACCCACCTCTACTTCCTGTTTGATTGTCCCGCCTATACTTCCTGCCTGGCTACTGGCCAATCAGCATTTATTTAAAACATAATTGACAGCATATAGACAACTCTTCTGCACCAGAAATCGAAGCAAAGTTCCTCAAAAGAAGAGATAAAGATGGCTAAGAAGCACCACAAGAAGAGATACTTATATCCTTAGCACTTAGGGAAATACAAATCAAAACACTCCAGGCAGATTAACTACTAAGGTCAGCAAAACAACTGACACCAAATGCTGGTGAGGGTGTGGGGAAAGAGAAACCCTCATTCACCATTGGTGGGAATACAAATTGGTATAGCCACTCTGGAAGTCAGTGTGGAGAATCCTCAAAAACCTAAAATAAATAATTTGGCCCAGCTATTCCCCTTTTTGGCAGGTGCCCAAAGAACTCAACATCCTTCTTCCAAGCTACTTGCTCAGCAGTGTTCACTGCTGCCTTATTCACAATAACTAGAAAACGGAAACAACCTAAATGTCCTTCAGTAGATGAATGTATAGTGAAAGTTGTGGCACATATACACAATGGAATAATATTTAGCTATAAAGAAAAATGGAGTCATCAAATTTCCAGGTAAGTGGATGGACCTAGAAAAAAATTATATGAGTCTAACCCAGAAACACAAATGCTACATGTTCTCTCTCATCTGTGGTTCTTTTGTTTTGTTTTTCAAGACAGGATTTCTCTGTGTGTAAGACCCCTAGCTGTCCTGGAACTAGCTCTGTAGACCAGGCTAGCCTTGAACTCATAAAGATCTGCCTGTCTCTGCCTTCAAATTGCTGGAATTAAAGGCCTGTGCCACCACTGCCCGGCTCATCTGTGGTTCTTAGTTCCAAATCCTTAGATGTGAGCACAGAATATGGAATAACCACAGAAAACAGGAGAGTGTAAAAGGACCATGGAGGGAATACTTGAGAGGACAATAGCAGGATTCAGGTGCTATGAAACGGGAAACAAAAATGGAAAGGGTTCTGAGAATTGAACTCTGTCAGAATTGGTGGCAAGAACCTTTACCCTCTGAGCCATCTCAGAGGTCATTTTGGTGTGTCTTTAATGCATAAAAATTTTGAATTTTGATCTCCAATTAATCTTTTTTTTTTTTTTTCCTTTTAGAGGTTGTGTTTCAAGTGTCATACCTCCAAAGTTGTTGCTAACCCCAGTGTCATATGGCTTTCCCTCTGTGCTTTCTTCTGGGCAGCTTTAGTTAAAGTCACTTAGAGGATGATCCCATTTAGTCATTTTTAATGTGCAGAATAGGATCAGTGTTCAGCTTCATTCTTTTGCATGTGGACATCAGTTTCATAGCAAATTTACTGAAAAGAAAAGATTTTTCTTTCCTGACTGGATGTGCCTGTCTCCTATAAAACATATTTGACTGTGTTTGTGAAGATTTGTTTCTGGGATCCTTATTCTGTACATTTAGTTCGTATATTCATTTTCACTCTGCTAAGAATGTGAAGTTCTGTCCCGATGTGGTGGTGCATGCCTCCAGTCTCAACACTCGGAAGGCACTAGAGCAGAAGGATCGCTGCACATTTGATGCCAATCTAGACTACATAGTGAGTTCCAGTCCAGACAGAGCTACATAAAAAAATCATATAACAACAACAAAATACTAACTTCTTTTAGTTTCTTCTTTAAACTTTGGGTTATAAGAAATACATTGTTTCCAAATATTTGGAAATTCTCATACCTTTTTATGTGATTCTAAATTTGATTCCATCAGGTAGAAAATATTCTTGACATGACGATATTTTTTATTGTATACACACTAGGTAGTTTCTTAACAGAATAAAAATCGTATCCTCTAGTACTGAGAAGATAATAAATAAAATGAAGTTATGTAAGATAATGAACATAAAGACTTGTTATATACTCAAATAAATTGATTTTCTACAGTTCACTTATTTGAAAGTATAGAGTTGATACAGGATATAAGCCGTTAACTATTGGTTCCTTGCCTTATAAGACTATTTTATTAGTACTGTTTATGTGATGAAAGAAGAAAAATGCTATATGTGTGACTATCATGTCTTAGTGACGTAATTCAGTGGTGACATTTTTATATTATAGAAAAAGAAAACAAATTTAAGTATTGATCCTTTTAGAAATGCCACTTAAACTAGAACATTTAAAAATACATTCCTTCCCACTCCATCCTGATACAGTTTATAAACTTCAGGTTTTGTTTTTAGATTCTCCCTCATTTTGAAGGATAAGTGACCTAGACGCAGAATTGTGGCTTGAATGATTTAAGCATTTCACTTTCTACTCTTGACAGGTTGGAAGAGAAGTCTGATGTAATTCTTATCCTAGCTCCTCCTTCCTCTGGCTTATTTGACCATTTTTTCCTCTTAGTTTCTTTTGCTTGCAGTTTGAGTATCCGCAGATTTTTTTTTGGTGTTTTGTTTTTGTTTTAGCAATCTGCCTCCCCTCCCCCACACACACACCCCGAGCTCCTCTCTTGCTTGGCCTCGTCTTCAACTATATTTGGAAACTAATTCTTACCACCTCCACTGCAGCTGCTTTGGTCCATGTTGTCTTGGGTGGTTGCGGTTGCCTTCATTGTTCTTCCTGCCTTTGCCCTTTATCTCTTTCATAGCTGGAGGAAGCTTGTCATCCTCTGTTCAGAGTCATCCAGTGGCTTCCTGTCTCATGCCAAGTTAGTAGCCAAAGTCCTTACCATGACCAGTAGGCTGAATTTAGCTCTGATCTGATTTAGTCGGATCTCCTACTAATTAACCTCCATTGCTCTCCAGTGCTAGGGCCCTCCTTGTTCTCATGGAAGTTACCAGTCTTCTCAAGGCTTTGCCACCCTGTTCTTTTGGCATACCTCTCTGTTCTTTAATCTGCCCTAGCCTTTAGTCAATCAAATGCTACTTTTGAAAATTTAAGGCATATACTCCATGAACTCCTTTCCCCATTTGCCGCTTCATTATTCACCAAACTGTTTGTTTACAGTATTCGGGTTTGAAACAGGGCTCTGATCATGCATATATATCCCCATCTCCTCACTAAAACTCTTCCCCTGAAGACTTGTCTCTGGCAGAGGAGAACATGGCACACTGAAGAAAATGAAAGAAAGCGATTAGGATGACAGTTGAGAACTGAAAGGGGCACATTGTAGGACAAATTTAGCATGGGGTTTAGCAGTCAAATTATACAGACTTCTTCGGTCTTATTAGTATTTCATTCTTTATTTTAAGGATAATGATAGTCACTAATAAAATATTTTACTCACAGGGGTGGATAGCAAGGAGGTATTTACTAATGTGACCAATTTGTCTTTTGTGAAAATCATCTTAGCTTCCTGGTGGAGAATAGGCTTGAGGGGGTGTCTAGTCACTTTTCTTTTGCTGTGTCTTAGTCACTTTTCTTTTGCTGTGATAAAATACCATGACCAAAGCAACTTATAAAAGAAAGCATTTACTTTGTGAGTTCGAGGCCAGCCTGATCTACAAGAGCTAGTTCCAGGACAGCCAGGACAGGCTCCAAAGCTACAGAGAAACCCTGTCTGGGGGGGGGGGGGAAGGAAAGAAAAGAAAGCATTTAATTGTGCTTATAGCTTAGAGTCTGCCATGGCAGAGCAATGTGTACCAAGCAGCAGGTATGGTGGTTAGAGCAGCAGCTGAGAGCTCACATCTCAAACAGCAAGAGACAAAGAGTACACTAGGGTTAATAAGAGGCTTTTGAAGCCTCACAGTTTGACCCTGTGACATACCTAATCCTTCCCAAACAGTTCTACCAACTGGGGACCCAGTGTTCAAACATAAGAGCACACAATGGCCACTTTAATTCAAACCAGCACGGGAAAGATTTGATATATTATAATCAAATGGCAGTTAGGTACAGTAATATAGGTATCAGTTTTCATGGGTTACTTAGTCTACTTGGGTTAATGGCCGTGTAAAAAGAATGTTGAGGCAGTAAATACTCAATGAAATATATTTATAAATATCTATAATCAGCAATTTATATCTCCTAATTATCAGAATGAGCTTTTCAATTTTATATAGTCTTTTGATTCCTCTATGAGAAAATAGAATGTCTTATGCAGTGTAGATCTTCAGTATGCATCCTAGAAAGCTGTATATTTGTTAACATGTAGCACAAAATAAGCATCTCTATTCTTATGTAATGGCTTTATAGGACATCCTCAACTTTTACATTAGAAGTAGACTTTGGCTTTGTTTTCACCCTCTATTTGGAATGCGAAACAACATCGCGGTTTCAGATTGTTAAGCCAAGTGTGGTGATAAAGTGTTGACAGGAAGTATGACCTGAGTTCTGGGAAGAGTGGGTGTTTTCCATTTTAGTGGGTAGGAGAGAGAACAGGTATGAGGTCATCTCCAAAGGAGAAGAAAACACATACTCAGTGGCTACAACTCACTGGGGGCAAGGAGTGCGGTCCTGCCTAACCAGTGTGATCTTCAGCACAACAAACCAACATCTTGACTTGTCCAGAATATTTGTAGGTACAAGATGACTACTGAAGTGCTCCATTTGAGAGTCTTTAGATTGACTCTTGGTATAGGTTCTCATTGTTATACAGTACACTGAGGCTGGTAAGTATTGGTCTTACCACACCACATTATACTACCATAGAAGACTCCCTGTACTTTTATACATGTCTGCCATATTTCCAACTACTACTATGTTGAGATCATCTTTTGTACCACACAGTTTCTCAACAGTAACATCACATGTATAGTTGAGGATTCTCAGAGAACCTAGAGAATACCCTAAAGTGCCCCTTACCCAGTTGTCATATTCACTTTGGCATTAAGCTGGCCTGTTTGGTTTTCCTTCAGTCCTAGCTGAAGACCATTCCTTTCCTCCAATGTTGTCCCTTCCATATAACATCTTCCAATGGAAAAGAAAGTTAATCCAAATCTGCCCTGGGTTTTATTAACTCCAGCTGGCAGAATAAGCTCCTCCATATCCTAAAGATGTTGTGGTTCCACACTGACATGTGGAGACAAGGGGATCGTGCCAGCCAAGTCAGCCTGCAAGCAGTCTATCCTTTCAGCTGTAAGAAAACTTGCTCCCCACGCCTTCTGGGTTGTGTTGCCACTTCCTTTGCCACCCTCCATGTTATGGCAGAAGAGGGCCTCCTACTTTTCAGCTTCCTCAGTCAAGACCAATTCCGAACCTTTCAATTCAAGGTTAAAGAATCAATATGTTCCCTTAAGCTGCCTCCTAATTGATAGTGTTGCTGACTTATGTATATATTATTTTATTTGTTGTTCACACCTATGCTGCTGAACTGATAAAAGATTAACCATTATCTCAGTTCATAGCTCCATTCTCACCCAATTCTAAAGGTTATTGAACTAGGAACTCAATTGAAAAGGGATAGACATTAGTGTTTGTCAAAGTCTAGCTTTGAATCCAGCCTTAATGATCTCATACAATAAAGATTTGTTGAATATCTACCATTCCAAGTATTGTTTGGAGCGATGGGGGGTGGGGTGGGATATTGACCGTGAAGCTGCTAAAAGCTAAAATATATTATTAGTAGGCAGCTTAAAAAAATTGTGTTTCCTTGCCTTCCTGCTGGTCTCCAGTTTCTTGTTCCTCTGTTCCTACATGGTGCTTCTATGGCTCTTTTTTTCTTCTTCTTGGATTCCTGCTATAAAACTGTGCCCTTGTGATACAAATGTTCCAGGTTCTTAGGATATCATAGATAGACCACAGTAACTTGATAACTGCTGTTAGAAACATCCTGTGTGGGACTGGAGAGATGGCCAAGCCATCAATCATGCTTGCTGCTCTTGCAGAGAACTGGAGTTCAGGGCCCAGCACCCACATGTGGTGTCTTATAAACTCCTATGACTCCAGCTTCAGAGGATCTGACATTCTCTTCTGGCTTCTGTAGACATCAGCACACAACATGCCATACACTCATACAGACACACATATGTATTTATAAGTAAAATAAATGTTTAAGAAAAAAGCCCCATGTGGTTATTCCTCCCCTTACTCAGCACAGCTCAATAGCTTACTCCAAGTCTCTTGAATCTGCTTCGTTGTTTCTCTTGAAATTTCACATTTATTCTACTTGTCCACCTATACGTCGTTCCTCTCCTGGCATTCAAATGATACATACAAGACACGGTGATACAGACCCTTTAAATGTCTCCACTCCTCAGTCTCTTTCCAAATGCATAAATACAAGTTTATGAACACGTGTAAATGAGTAGAGGCAAGTTGGCGTGTTAACCAATGAACTCTGAAATCAAATTGCTTGAGTTTGAGTCATGGTTTTTCTTCCTAGATATGCACTCTTGTGCATATTATTTATTAATTAGCTTCTACCTCCTAAGCTCATGATTTCCTCCTTCCCAGGTGATTCTGAGGGTTGAACCAATGGCCTTGCCTACACTAAGCAGATATATTGCCACTAAGCTATGTCCTCAGTTCCCTTATTATGAATTATCTATACTAAGCACTCAGGAAATGTTTGCTGGAATTAATTATTGGTTGTTGTTATTATATAACAAAGCATAATATATTGAAAAGAAAATGTCATTTAAACTCTAGAAACAGGTTTGGATATGACTTCCTAGTTATTTTATGCCTAAATCATTTAACCCAAAAAAACCCTTTTATGGTTTCCCTTTACAATGGGGACAATAATGTGTTTTAAGTTTTTTGATTACATAAAAGCTTTGTAAATGGCAGAATGCTACATAAAGCTCAGTTGCTGCTGGTCACCTAGTTTCACTTTCCTTTTCAAGGTCACACAACATTTCAGCTGGATAGAAGAAATGAAGTAGTCTACTAGAAAAATAAATATATTGCTGGGTGAGGTACTTCGTGCATGTAATTCTAGCACTCAAGAGACCCAGGGTCAGTTAGGATCTGCTTCAAAAAATAAAATAAAATAAAATAGACAAATCTATTAGAAACTTTGTGACAGTGATCCCTCCCCAAATGACTCCAAACTCAGGCTTCTTCATTTTAAGATTAAAAATATGTAGCTTATTTGGCAGTCACACTAAGGAACAAAATTAGAGTAAATGCTCCCATTTATGGAAGAATATCTGCCAGTGGATTCCAGAATTGGACATATTTAGCTGCACTTAGCAGAATTTAGTTTACTTGGTCAAGTGTATCTTTTAAAGTAAAAAAAAAAAAAATGTTTTAGTCAGCCTTGGAAGTATTAAATTTTTTTTAGATTGAGGACTGTGAAAGTGGCCCAATCAGTACCTGCCTTATAGTAATGAGGACCTGAATTTGGATCCCCAGAACCCATAGAAAAAGCTAGGCTGGTATATACCTGTAATCCTACAGGGGAATCAGAAACAGGATCCCTAGAGTTCATTGGCCAGCTAGTCTTACCTAACCAGTGAGCTCCAGTTCAGAGAGAGAGACCCTGTCTCAGAAAATAAGGTAGAAGCAGTGGATATCCAGCATTGCCCTGTGCTGTGTGCATATGCATATGCTCTTACACACACACACACACACACACACACAGGTTTTTTTGAGCCTATTTATAAACGCCTTGTTTGTCTGTGCCCCATCTCCATGTCCATCAGTAAACCATTATGATTTGGGATGATTTCCTATGTTGCTAAACAGGATACAGGGTTTTGATAGCTCACGGATCCAAGAGCACATGTTGTCCCCAAAGACAGAGTACAGTATATTTTTGGATGTAGTACTGTTCTCCCTTCTGTTAATTAGAGGCATTCCCAGTACTAGACATTGAGAAGGAAAAGTTACAGTCATGGGCACTTTGACAAAGATCTTCCCTTCTGGATGATATTAAATCATTTCAATATGAAAAGTATGTTTTACTTGTGATTAGTAATTTGATTTAATGTAAAAAGTACATTTGAGATTTTCATTTTAATGTATTTTTGTTTCTAGAAACCACTCATTCTAATGATTTAATGATGTAATGTGTGACCTAAATCACCTAGTACAGTTTAAACTACTGCATTATTAATAAATGACTTTTTTGATTTTTCAAGACAGGGTTTCTCTGTAGCTTTGGAGTCTGTCCTGGAACCAGGCTGGCCTTGAACTCACAGAGAACCGCCTGCTAGGATTAAAGGCTTGTGCCATCACCGCTCAGCTTAATAAATGAGACTTTTTAACACGGAATATGGCTGCATTGCTCACAGGCTCATGATTATTCTTAGTGGAGGCTTTCCTCTCATGTGACTGTAGGCTATGTCAAGTTGACAAATGTAGCATAAGTAATAAAAAACCCAGAGACCAGATATAGGGGTTCAAGATGAAGATCGGGAAGCAAAGCAGCCATCCACTAGAGATACCTTTTACCTCCACCAAATCTTCAGGCCGAATGGACAAGATCCTGTGTCCACAAATCCTCAGGCTCTACACACCACTGAGTTCCAGTTTCTTCCCCTTTTATGTTCCTCTCTCTGCCCAGTCGTAACGTTCGTCTACCTCCCTAGTGCTGGGATTAAAGGTGTGTAACTCCCAAACACTGGGATTAAAGGACCTATTCCTGGATTGATCTTGTGTAGCCCATGATAGCCTTGAACTCACAGAGATCTGTCTGCCTCTCTCTCCCGAGTTCTGGGATTAGAGGTACGTGCACCACTCCTTGGGCTCTAGTGGCTTAGCTTTGCATTCTGATCTTCAGTCAAGCTTTATTAAAATACAAATTAAATATCACTACAGACAGTTCTAACTAAGACAGTGACCATGGTAAGATACACACACACATCTATACACATATATGTATACATACATGTGTGTGTATATATGTGTGTGTATATATATTTTTTCTTGTTGGCTACAGATTGGTCCTGGATCTGGGCATACACTGCGGAAGCATTCCATCATGGAGCTAATGTCCCAGCCCCAGAGTGGGTGTTTAGAGGTCATGCTCTGTAAGAAGTAGAAACTAGAACAACTGCCACGACCTGTTTTTGTCATGAGCCCATTTACTGAACTTTTGGGGTTGGTTACATTGTCTTGGAGATGTTCTGGAAGGTGGACAACTCAGCCTATTTGGAAACAACCCATTGTGTGTCTAATGTGACCCCAACCTGGGACAACTACAGGGAAATTAAGTGGAACTGGTCGTAGAGGTGGGGAGGGGAACAGTTTATAGTTAGAACTCAGTCTCTGAGATTTGCATCTCTAAGTCAGTTTGTATATAGTTCCAAGATGAGAATATGGTTTACAGTAATTCTGGCCAGAGGTAGCCCCTTCACAGAAGCAAACACATGTCATGGTTTAAAAAAAAAAAATTACTCAGTTTAAAAAGAAAAAATAGCTAGATGGTGGCTCACACCTTTAATCTCGGAATTTGGGAGGCAGAGACAGGTGGATTTCTGAGGTCGAGGCCAGTCTGGTCTACAGATTGAGTTCTAGGACAGCCAGGACTGTTACACAGATGAACCTTATCTCAAAGAAAGAAAAGAAGAAAAAGAGATTGAAAGTAAGGACCAACCACACACAGCAGCAGATTAAATTCCCCATGGAGTTCATACTTCATTATTATATATAGGACAGCGTGTTTAGGAAAATTTAAATTAAAATATCAGAATGATAACATGATACTTAGCGTTTTAGAACTTCTGTGAAATTCACAATATTTTAATCTCTGGTACAGATTAATTCAATCAGTTCTAAACTATGAAACAAGGACCACCTAACAGGTGAGTAACTGAAGCATGGAATGAGGAAGTAACATGGTCAGGGTTAGTAATGAACCATTGTGGATCTTGTGGTCAGGCTTTTAACTGTTTCACTGTGCTACTTAAGAAAAAAAAAATGACACCGGGTGGTGGTGGCACACACCTTTAATCCCAGGTCTCGGTGAGTTAGTTCAAGGCCAGCGTGGTCTATGGAGCTAGTTCCAGGACAGCTAGGGCTCCACAGAGAAACCCTATCTCAGGAGAGAAAAAAATGAGATGATGAAGTATTGTCTTTAGCTTTGAAGGGTAAAATATCTAAAAACTAAATATATATGTTTACAAATACATTTGTAATGTATGTATTTGTATATATAAATTTAAATAGGCGAGTTGTGATAGAGAACTAGTGAACAATGGGATAATCTGGAAAACAGATTAACTAAAAGAGACAGAGATAAAAATGTGTAAGAAAAGAGAATTTGAGAGCCGGGCGATGGTGGCGCACGCCTTTAATCCCAGCACTCGGGAGGCAGAGGCAGGCGGATCTCTGTGAGTTCGATACCAGCCTGGTCTACAGAGCTAGTTCCAGGACAGGCTCCAAAGCCACAGAGAAACCCTGTCTCGAAAAACCAAAAAAAAAAAAAAAAGAAAGAAAGAAAGAAAGAAAGAAAGAAAGAAAAAGAAAAGACGACTTGAAAATTATGACAAAGTGTTATTTTCCTGATAACCTTTGCCCTGTGAGTGATGAAAGGATGTCTAGTGCTGCCCAGCTAATACTTCCATTCCATTGCCTTCCAACAAGTGAACTCTGTCCTTGTGATTAAACTCTTAGCAATTTGGGATGCAAGTGGAAAATTGTGCAACTTCTAGGTCATGCATAAGGAGGAAAAGTATGAGCTCTCTTTCTTTGTTTTCTGTCCCATGGACTGACAGGGATGTAGTGTGGTGAATGAGCTATTTTGGGGGGGAGTGGGGCTGTATAGAAGGTAATGCTTTAAGAATGGCAGAATCAGATTGAATAGTTTGCCTTGCATATTACTAAACTAACTGCCGGGGAAGCCCTAGACTGTATGAATGGGGTGGAGGAGGTGTGAATTTTGTTTATAGCAGCTTAATCTACATCCTAATACAGGAAGAAATTTAGCAGTTGTCTGACCAGAATTCCAGATATGAGGAAAAATCAAACAGATAATATTTAAGGAGATCAAGGTTGAATATTTCCAAAACAGCAGAAAGACACCAGTTGAAGACATTAGATCCTAAGCAAGCTAAATAGAAATCTAAGCCTAAACAGCTCAGTTAAAACCACAATCAAAATAGCCAGAGGGGGAAAACAAATTACTTTGAAAAGATTTGCCATTATAACAGCTGAGTTAGTGAAAGGAAAATAGAAACCAATACAATAGACTCACTAAAATAGACTCACTAACTACAGTGTACTGAAAGTAACATCTATTAAAGCTAAAATTTCACCAGGCCATGGCACAGGCCTTTTCCCCAGCACTTGGGAGGCAGAGACAGGTGCTATGTGAGTTTGGGGCCATCCTGGTCTACAAAGCTAATTCCAGGTCAGCTAGAGCTGTAACACAGAGAAACCTCTAAAAACAAACAAACAAAGCTAAAATATCGTTCAAGATTGGTGGTAATGGAGAGCAATGCAACTTTTAAAAACCAATTAGAACCGAGTATTTGTATATCCCAAAGGAAGATTACTGACAGTAGAGTTTAGAGATTAAGTAACCTGATGAAGGAAACATTATTAGAGGGGGGCCAAACATTGTGGTACATACCTATAGTCACAGCATTTAGGTACTGGTGCAGATGGATTGCTGTGATTTCTAGGCTAGCCTATACTACAGAACAAGATCTTGTATCAAAACCCAAAATAGTCATGAACAATATTGACAGTTCATAGTTGCTGAGGCAGAGGGAGTTTTCTTCATGAAAACTGAAAAGTTACTCGTGTTTCTTTAAATAACCTCTCTCCTGTGCCGTGCAACCAGTCCTAATTAAACTCAGTGGGTTACCAAAAAAGAAGAAACAGAAAACACCAAAAATATGACAGAGATTGAGATTGTAGTAGGGTACTCTAGGGGAACAAAATCAATAGAGTGGATATATATTATCAAAGAGATGGTTAGATTGGTTTACATGACACATGGTGTATAGTTCAACAATGTCTGTCTGCATACTGGAGAGGCTGAGAGCCCAGCTGTTCAGACTACAAGAGTGGATGTCTAGCTGACTGACTTGACACTGAAGGCCTGAAAGATTCTTGGAGAACCATGGAGAAGTCCCAGAGGCTGAGCTCTGATGGCGGTGGAAGATGGCAGCTGCAGCACCATCCAGCAAGGGGCAAAGGCAAGCAGGCAAAGAGCAACAGTTTCTGAATGTTTTACCTGAGCCTCTGCTGGTGGGGACTATCCTTACCCTTCCGGACAATTACCCTTAGCCTATCCAGGGGATTGTCTCTTAGTTGATTACAGACCAATCAATTGACAACCAAAAAATGTCACACAATAACATTTTTGGTCAGTGAATAAGCTCAATGATAGATTATTTTATTGTTACAATAGTATACTAAAACTTTCAAGACCACTTATCAAACAACAGAAATTTACTGTTACCTTTGAAACTCTTTTATTTGAATATTTAGATTCCAAGGATTTATTTAATAAACTAACTATCATTCAAGTGGTGGTATATGTTTATCTGTTTGGTAGAATCTCACTATGTTGCCTTGGCTGGCCTGGGACTAGCTGTGTAGGCCAAACGGTCTCCCATCCACCTTCCTCTGCCGTCCAAGTTCTGGTACTAAAAGGTGTGTGTCACTATTCCCAACCTCTGTTAAAGATTTTGACAAAGATTTAGTTAGATGACATAAATGGTTTTTAAAAACAGTATAATTTGTGTTTCTAGTTAACATGTATATAAGGAAAATGCAGAGAAATGCTTTGAACCAAAGGATCAGTGGAAAGTGCTAAGAGTTGTATACCTGTGCCAAAAAGTAATGACACTAAGAACAGTTATAGTTAAGTATTTTCCCTTAAAAACAGCAAAAGCAAGCAAGCAAACAAACAAACAAAAACCAGACACAGTCACCAGCCTAACAATTTCTACTTTCCCCTCAACTAAAAAGCTTACATAAGATGTAAGTGTACTGAGCCAGTGTCTTTAGGAGGACTGAATAGCAGAGCTTCAAATTCCACAAGTTCAGAGTCTGAGGCACCTCAGTGCCCAGGCATTTTGGATGATAAGATGTCTTACCATGACATCTAAAACCAAAAATGAAGAGGCAGCAGTATTACTCTTAGAAATATAGAGGAAGCTGGGCAGTGGTGGCGCACACCTTTAATCCCAACACTTGGGAGGCAAAGGCAGGCGGATCTCTGTGAGTTCGATGCCAGCCTGGTCTACAGAGCTAGTGCCAGAACAGGTTCCAAAGCTATACAGAGAAACCTTGTCTTGAAAAACAAACAAACAAAAAACCAAGCAAACCAACAAACAAACAGAAAAGGAACTATAGAGGAAAATACTCAAATAATTTAATTGTAGGTTAAGGTAATAGCGACCACGCTTTTTTTTTTTTTTTTTTAAAGATAATACCACCTAGTACTAAGCAGCCATATGATGGTTTTGTTGTTGGTTTGATTTTTGTTTGCACACTGCCAGGGTATGCAAATGACCTTGCCACCAAGCTGCAGCCCAAGTACCAAGTATATATTAAAGAGTAAGGGACTAAAGCTTTTCCAGAAGAGACCAGAGCAGTAACATAAGAACAGAAACGGTTTTAAAACATGATAAAAAGACTTCTTACTGCAGAGGAATACATATAGAGACTGAGAAAGAAATAAAAAACCTTCTCAGGTGTTTGAAGTATAGAAATGGAGGAGGAATTCTCTTTGCTTTATTTATAACAGTGGTCAGAACCGAAACTAGCTAGTGGCCACTATAAGACCCAGAACAATGGAATAAACCTCTAACAGCTCAGCTGCCCAGAAATGGAGTTGAGTATTGTGTGAAGTAGAGATCAGAGGAGGCTGGTGGAGGAGATCCTTCTGTATTTGTGTTGATTTTATTGGTTGAATAGGGTTTGGTATGGCTGCTCTTAGGTGGGTGGAGTAGACAGAACAGAATTCTGGGAGGAAGAAGGCAGGTAGAGAGCCACCTGTCATGAAGCTGCCAGGTCAGACATGCTGAATCTTTCCTGGTAAGCCACAGCCTCATGGTGACATACAGATTATTAAAAAATAGGTTAAATGAAGATGTGAGAGTTAGCCAACAAGAGGCTAGAGCTAATTGTCCAGGCAACAATTTAATTAATACAGATCTCTGTGTGATTATTTCGGGCATAAGCCAGCCTGGCAGCGGGACGTAGCCTGCTCTTCTTACAACAGGAGGCTTCATGACCCTGTCTAGTGCTGGTTTTGTTGGCTTGCCACTAAAGAAGTTCTTATGGGCTGGAGAGATGGCTCAGAGGTTAAGAGGTTAAGAGATGGCTGCTCTTCCAGAGGTCCTGAGTTCAATTCCCAGCAACCACATGGTGGCTCACAACCATCTGTGAGCAGGCATACATGCAGACAGAATTTTGTATACATAATAGTTTTTTTTTAAAAAAGTTCTTATATTTTAATTTTAATATTTGAAGCCGGAAGAGACAACCCCCCCAGTTCTTTGTACGTTTGCCACATCTAAATTAAGTACATTATTTTCTAAGAGTTATATTTGTCCACACTGACGTCTCATAAAATAAATGTTCACCATATGTAGTTTGCAGAATCGGAGTTAGGGTTTCTTTTCGTTGTGTTGTAGCTGCTGGCCGTCTTTGCATTATTCCTAATACCTTTGTTTAACACTCTGTTATTGTTGTTAAGTGAGGATACAGTGAAACCACCAAACTGGACCACTCTGTTGGTAGAAAGAAACATTTAATAATGGGGACAACTTCCAGTCTGCGTCCGAGAATAGAGGACAGTGGTTTACTAGAAAGCAAGCAGATTTTAAATGATAATCAGCGGGGAGGGGGCTCTTGGAGCTGATGCAGACTTTAGAGATGCTCTGTCTGAGGTAGTTGACCATTGCGGGTAGATAAGGGAGGTAGTGGTTTCCTGGTAAATAGAAATCTGCCGTACAGAGATTTCCTGAGTGCTTACTTTAAGCTTCCGTTTACCTCGTATAACAATCCTTCTGTCCACTGGGTCAGAGTCCTTCTATTTAAGACATTGTCATCAGCACTGCCATTTTGGGGACCCAATTTAGACCTAATGTTGATTTTTTTAGTTTCTGAGTCTAGTTGAATGAATTTTTTTTTGGGCCTTCCTACGTGTGTGTGTGTGTGTGTGTGTGTGTGTGTGTGTGTGTGTGTGTGTGTGTGTGTGTCTTATATATGTTTAGTGTTAGAGGTTGATGTCAGATATCCATTTGTTGTTCTCCACCTTATTTAGAGGGGACATAGTTTTCCACTGAACTTGAACTCACTGTTTTTGTAAAACTGGTTGCCTCTCACCCCACCCCAGCTCCCCTTCTGCCCATCCGCACCTCACTAGTGCTGGAGTTAGAAGTATGCACCGCCAGACCCAAGACACCACATTTGACGTTTTATTTGTATGCTGGGAATCTGCTTGTGCAGCACACACTTTATCACTGAGCCATCCCTTAGCACCTCTCCTACTTATTGT
This sequence comes from Alexandromys fortis, assembly GCF_014885135.2. NCBI lineage: Eukaryota > Metazoa > Chordata > Mammalia > Rodentia > Cricetidae > Alexandromys > Alexandromys fortis. The sequence goes on from NW_026068331.1 coordinate 151,196, forward strand.
GAAAGTTTTTTCATCTAGTTTGTTGGCTTTAAGTTTTCCACAGTTGTTTAGACTTGAAATTTTTCTATGTATAGAGAAAAATTCTTTTCTAAAGCAAAGGAAAATGCTTATAGAAAAAAGCCAATCCTCAGACAACCCGGTAATTCTTTGTTAATGATTGAAGTCCTTTGATTCAGTCCCACCTCTCAAATAAAGATATGACTTTGAGGATTACGTTTTCAGCACACGAGTTTGGCAGATATTCGAATCGTAGCATACTCATACTGTGTATTCCCTATCTCTGTCCTTCTACACTCTGGGCTCGGTATAAAAACTCAGTAATTGACTCTTATTTTAACCTTGCTTTCCTCTTCACCCCATCTATCAACTTTTTATATAATCATGTTTTATATCTTTTATATAAACATTATAACCTGGAAAGGTCTTTAAACATTTATTTTACAGTCTCCCACAGGGTCTCCTACCTGTTTTCTTTAGATTTTGTTATAATCTTAATTTTTTTGTCTCAAATAGTTTTTCTGATTTGTGGTTGCCCTTTCTCATCAATGAAGTCAGCACTTCATCTCTGAGGAGCTTACTTAGTGTTAGCCTCTCTGACTCACCTATGAAAATGGTACTATGCCTGTCTATAATCCTGCTCCAGGGGATCCACTGCCCTCTCCTGGTTTTCTTGGATACTGCATGCATATGGTGCACAGACATATGTGTAGCCAAAACACCTTTATACATAAAATAAATCTTTTTAAAAACGAGGGTAAATGAGAATATAAAGACTGTTGTGGGAATTAAAAATAGTAGCATATAAAGTGTGTAACACAGCATGGTAGACAGTAATCATTGCAGTTAATTTTTTTCTTTTATATTCTGTTCTGATATTTTTTACCCTTTTCTTGTCCAGTCCTCTGGATATATTAATATTTCCTCTGGTAAACTGAAGCAAGGATTAGTAATCTTTTCTTTTAAGGTGCTATGTAATAAATGTTTTGTGTTTTAGGTCATATAGTCTGATGAAATAGAGTTGACATGAATTATCCTTAGATTCTGTATTAGTGATTTCAACTAATCATGAATAAAATATTTTAGAAAAAAATAGCATTTGTACTTAGCATGTGCATTTTTATCTTGTATCGAATAACACATGATGGTAACAACTTACATACATTCGCATTTTGTCAGGGGTCACAAGTAATCTAGAAATGGTTTAAAGTATATAAGATGTATGTAGTCATGCAGATGTTGTGGCATATAAGGAACTTGAACACTTGTGGATTTTGGTGCATGGTGAGCATGCATGGTGCGTGGTGAGCCTGAGAAGTGCTCACCAATCCATCCCATATACCACAAGGTCCCTTTCCTTTCCTCCTCAGTTTCTGTGTATGTACTCTCTTCCCCAAGTATCCTAGTCTAGAGAATATTAGGAACTACGAGAAAAGAGGGTTCAAGGTGAATCTTTCAGTGAGATAGTTATTATACAGTTTCATATAGAAAACTGGAGTTTTTGCTATATTGCACTATTAAAATGGTTGTTTTAGAAAATTCAATCTTGTTCTGGTTTCTGTATGCATTTTCCCTCCCTAAAACATCCTGTGGCCACTTGTCAGAGTTGCTTATCCTGTTTTGTTTGGCAGTGCTGAGAATCCAGCCCAGAGTTGCATGCCATGTTCAACCAATAAGCTCCAGCCTCTGCCCCACTTGCTAGTTTTAAAATACTGACTCAGGTGTTGTGGCGCATGCCTTAATCCTAGCACTCGGGAGAGAGAGGCAGGTGAGTCCCTGAGTTTGAGGCCAGCCTGGTATAATAATGAGTTCCAGGATAGCCAGTGCTATATAATAAAGAAACCCTGTCTCAAAAATAAATAAATAAACAAATAATAGTGTTGATATCTGCAAACATTGAACCATAGGGTGGGATATGGTGTGGCACACACTTTTTTTTGCAATTATTTCCTTATTCATTCATTTTACTTCCCGATCGCAGTTTTCCCTCTCCTGTCCCCAGTCTTTTCTGCCCACTCCCCCCTGCCTCTCCCATCCACTCCTCCGTTTCTGTTCGGAAAAGGGCAGGCCTTCCATGGATATTGACAATACATGGCATATCAAATTGTAGTAAGACTAAGTACCTCGCCTTGTGTTAAGACCTAGGCCCTTGGCATATATGTGACAGTTGTGTAGCAGGGGCTGTCCCCGACACTTTTACTGGCTTTTGGGACCCTATTCCTCATACTGGGTTGTCTTGCCCAGTCTTAATAAAAAGTGGCACACACTTTTAATCCCAGCACTCCAGAGGCAGAGGCAGGTAGATCTCTGTGTCAGAGGCCAACCTTGTCTACATAGTCTAGATCATGTCATCCTGGGCTGCATAATGAGACTGTCTACGAATGAATAAATGAATAAGGTTAAATATAGAAAGCCATTTCTAGGAGAGCACTTTTGGGGTCCCTACTATTAAAGTTTAGCTCAAGTGTCTTAAAATTTCTCAACTCGTCCAAATACTTGATTTTCTTTAGTGAATTTTATATTTTAGGTTCTATTTTCAGGGAAAACTTTTGTCTTAAAGTTCTTCAGTTTGTGTATTTTTAAAATGTAGAAAATAAAATTTAGGATTTATTTGCTTTGACAACCAAGTTATGCTATTTTCTAAGACTAGTTTTGCCAAAGGAAGAATGAAAAAAAAAAATTTAGAACTTGAACCATAATGTTAAGGAGTCGAGATTGACTTAAAACTTAAACAGAGTGCCATGTTTATCCTGTCCTCTGTATTTGTCAGTAGTCTTAGCCAAAGTAAGACATTTTCTGGTGCTTGTTGGAAGTGCAGAGATTTCCATAAAAAGACATAGAGTTTTCTTGGAAGAATATAGTGGTTTTCTTCCTTGGCAGTGATGTGTTAGAAGTAACTCTCCCTTTAGAAGGAAAATGTTAACTCCAATTACTCTTACTGATAATTTGTATGTGTGTACTTGTTGGACAAGCTGTTTTATTATTTCTATGGACGTGTAGATATGTATATCTACAACCAGTATTCTGTATGTGAAAAACGACTTTGAAAGTTGGATATCTTAACCATTTTGTTAAGGAACAGAAGCTAAATATTCTGTTATTGGAGAGTTTCCTGAAGTAATTTGATCATTTCTGAATTCTTTCCCTAATTCCTGTTTCCCTAGAAAATCTGGAGGTATTTGAGAAATATAAGCAAGCTCACTGTTGCTGTATTGTGATTACCCCGTGAGAACTAGTGAGTTCACATATTGTCATGATAGCAGTCCCTAAGAGGCTTGGATAAGGATAGAACCGTCTTGGTGCAGGAAACACATGCTCTGTATTTAGCCATCAGTATTGTTCTCAGGTAAATGAGAGCACTATCTAATACATGCTTAGGATGCCCACATAAATTTGTCAAGCACAGACTTAGCACATCTCCCCCTTTCCCTTCTTCTGTCTCCGTGAGAACATGGAGTTAATTTTCAAGCTTCCTTCTTAGCGTTCTTCTCTTTTCACTGGGTGTTTTTTAGTTGATTTCATCTGCCGCTGTGGTTCTAATTGCTACTGTCTTTCTAGTCCCTTCCAAACTTGAGTTTCAAAACTAGCCATCAAATTCTATTACATACTTTTCCCACAGGACTCTCACATGGAATTTCTCCAAGAAATGTTCCTGCTTCAGTTGCAGGTGCCCTATCAGCCACTTTTTTGCTCAAGCTAGATAATTAGAAGTTATGCTTGCCTTTCTTTTTTCTCCCAACTATTATCTCTGATCAGTTAGAGTCCCATGCCTTCAGAAAGCACTGCTCCCTTCTCAGTGTATAGTGTGACTATACAGGTCTCCATCAGTTCTCACTGAACTACGGACGTGATTTCCTAACTAATCTCCTTTCCTCAGTATATGTTATATAAACATAGCCATAATAATATTAAAGAGATCACTGTGTCAGGACTGGAAAGATGGCTCAGAGGTTAAGAGCACTGGCTGTTCTTGTAGATAACTCAGGTTTGATTGACAGCCCCTACATGGTGGCTTACAACCATTAATAACTACAGTTCCAGGGGATCTGGTGCTCTCGTCTAGCCTCCACGGGTATCTGGCACGCATGTAGTGCACAGACATGCAAGCAATCAGAATACTCTTGCACATAAAAAATGAAATTTAAATTTAAAAAACAGTTTTCTCCCTTTGAGTAAATAGATAAAATGTAAACTATATTAGACTTGATGATTGATACCTAGTAGGAGGTCATCTTCAGTAAATTAAAATGTCTGGCACTGGTCCTATAAATCTATTATTGAAAACTATTTGATTTTTGCTCAGTAACCCTAGTGCTTTGGCTAGATGACATCAAGGGGAAATCTTTTAAGCAAAACCCTATATTTGATGTTACAGTCTTAAGTTGTTTTGTATGTTTGTGAATTTTTATTTTCATTTTTTTGTTTTCCAGGTTGTCAGTATTTAAACAGAGCACATCATGCGTGAGTACAAGCTAGTGGTCCTTGGTTCAGGAGGCGTGGGGAAGTCTGCTCTGGTAAGTTAGCCACCCAGATATAACTAATCAGTATCAACACCCAGGATGTGGGCATTGGCTTGTTCTCATGCTGCTAGTCACTAAGGAAAAGGGAAACATTATTCTTTATAAACCTGCTGTCTGTAGCCCAAAATGTGTAGCTCTATACTGTTTAGTCACTCACCTACTCTGTTGTCTGCCAGCTACTTACTGGCCACTAGTATTTGTGAGTCAAAGTGGAATATAATTTTTATTGTCAGGGAAGTTTAAGTTCCACTGGGGAAGAGTGTTACAGATTGTTCTCCTTTGCCTGACTCCAAGCTTGCATGGAATAAAACCTACTTTTTGTTTTATATGAGGTACCATCCAGCCTCTGGGGTCACAACAGCAAATAAAAAGTCTTTTGTGGAGCTTACTGTGTAGCAGAAGGGGAGATGTAATAATACCAATTAAACAAAACTACTTGGTGCTCTCAAACAAAAATTCAGAATTTTAAGGGAGTGACAGACAAGTGGACCTGAGCTTTGACAACTTCAAGAAAGGCCAGAATAGCCAGGCATGAGATGACGGGGTAGAGCCCAGCTGACTTAAAAGATTACTATGTAAGAGCTTGTAAGTAAAGTCCAAGAACAGTAAGACATAGAATGTCTTGAGGGAATTAACACTCAGTGAATTAGATAAATGTTTTATTTAACAAGTGGGCTTTATACTGTGTAGTTTAGAAGAGTGGGAGAAAGTTGGGAGGTTGTTAAGCACCCTAGTTTGCTTATGTGTGCTTGGATTAGGGCCGAGACAGTGAAGAAGAGAGTAGGACACCTAAAGTTTTACTGTGATTATATGCTTAAGTTTCTTTAAATAATTTAAGTGTAGATGACCTTAGTCTGTATATTTGCCTTTGTTTATAAGTAAGAATATTCCAGACCCTGCTTTAAGACTTCCTAGAGGCCAAGCGATGGTAGCGCATGCCTTTAATCCCAGCACTTGGGAGACAGAGGCAGGTGGATCTCTGTGAGTTCATGGCCAACCTGGTCTACAAAAAGAATTCCAGGACTGCCAGGACTTTTAACACAGAGAAACCCTGTCTCGGGGAGGGGGGAACCTTCTCAGAATTATCATCTATACTTGCCATTAATTTAATAATTGATAAATATTCTTTTTAGTATACGTTCAGACATGTCCATTCAGTATACTGCAGATAAAAGCACAGCGTTCTCTCTGTCATTCTGTCTCAAGGCCCTCAGTTGATTCCTGAAACCATATTCAGATATATACACTACCTAGTTATCTTTTTCTGCTGTATCTTAGCATAGTCTGTTACCTGTGACTAGGTAGTGTTTTCCACTGGAAAGAGTAAGGCTTAGGAATCAGAAAGATGATGTATTGTAAGTTCAGCTGGCAAACTGGAAAAGTATTTCTGGGGTAAAAGTGTATCTTAAGTGTGATTACATCCTAAAATTGAAACAAACAGATGTTCAGTAACACTAAATTTCCTGTTTTTCCTTAGAGTTTAAAAGATATAAACATTTAGAACCTTTGTTTGTCTCTTTTTAGACAAGAAGTTACATTTGAATAGTTTCATTTTTAATGAACTAGAATCTTGTTAAGGTATAATATAATCATGTTTAGCAATGTAGCAGATGTATTTTAAGTTTTTGACATGGCCATCTTTTTTTTTTTTTTTTTTTTTTTGGGTTTTCGAGACAGGGTTTCTCTGTGGCTTTGGAGCCTGTCCTGGAACTAGCTCTGTAGACCAGGCTGGTCTCAAACTCACAGAGATCCACCTGGCTCTGCCTCCCTAGTGCTGGGATTAAAGGCGTGCGCCACCGTCGCCCGGCCTAGGCGGCCATCTTTTTTTGTAATAAATTTCTTCTTAGTTTTGTATGCATTCTTATCGAAAAGTAATACTAATGCTTAGCTTTTGTGTTTATTCAGATTTTCAACACAATTTCATTTATTCTTTAAAGTTTGTAAGGTTAAGTAACACTTAGGAACATTTGATTTTCCTTTCAAGTCTTTAACTCTAGTTTGTTTGTTTTCTCCTCTCAGACAGTTCAGTTTGTTCAGGGAATTTTTGTTGAAAAATATGACCCAACGATAGAAGATTCCTACAGAAAGGTAAAATGTGAAACAGTGTGTGCACTTACGAGTGGGCCTCACAGCTTTCAGACTTGGTGCATGGTTGCTTTAAAGACATTTTGAGAAATGGCAAATCTGCTGTGTCTGTTTTTAGAAGTTTCACCTGAATAAAGCATTCCTCAATGAACGTGCTTAGGAGAGCATTTTATCTGCTGCTGCTACTACTGCCGCTTAATAATCCTCCCCCCTCCCTTCCCCCTCCTTCCCTCCCCCTCCCTTCTTCCTTCCTTCCTTCCTTCCTTCCTTCCTTCCTTCCTTCCTCCTTTCTCCTTCCTTCCTTCCTTCCTTCCTTCCTTCCTTCCTTCCTTCCTTCCTTCCTTCC